>NW_003200736.1:0-1081 GCF_000006405.1 Perkinsus marinus ATCC 50983 | reverse complement strand
GAGTTTTGCGATCTATTCGCGTGTCAATGGGAAACCATGTGTGCCATGAAGTCAATGGGGCGCAGAGATGGTGGGACAAATCTCAAATTTACTGGTCTCGTGGCCTAATGGATAAGGCTTTGGTCTTCGGAACCAAAGACTGTGGGTTCGAGTCTCATCGAGATCGTCTCCACGCCGGGAAGCGCCCATATACGGATGCCACTGGCCGTAAAGATGTCGATATTGATTGTATACCCTTGTGACTCGTCGGGATACATGCTGAGGCTAAGGGTACAAGAAGATTGTTGGTCTGCCAACGAACGATCTCCAATGAATTGACCTCATTTAGAACACTATGTAATGGGGGCCCCTCTATGAGGAGCAAGAGTTTTGTGATCTATTCAGCGTGTCGGATGCGAACTCATGTGTGCCGTTAAGTCAGTGTTGCGCATAGTGACGAGATAGTGGGACAAATCTCAAATTTACTGGTCTCGTGGCCTAATGGATAAGGCTTTGGTCTTCGGAACCAAAGACTGTGGGTTCGAGTCTCATCGAGATCGTCTCCACGCCGGGAAGCGCCCATATACGGATGCCACTGGCCGTACAGATGTCGATATTGATTGTATACCCTTGTGACTCGTCGGGATACATGCTGAGGCTAAGGGTACAAGAAGATTGTTGGTCTGCCAACGAACGATCTCCAATGAATTGACCTCATTTAGAACACTATGTAATGGGGGCCCCTCTATGAGGAGCAAGAGTTTTGTGATCTATTCAGCGTGTCGGATGCGAACTCATGTGTGCCGTTAAGTCAGTGTTGCGCATAGTGACGAGATAGTGGGATAAATCTCAAACTCGTTGGTCTCGTGGCCTAATGGATAAGGCGTTGGTCTTCGGAACCAAAGATTGTGGGTTCGAGTCCCACCGAGATCGTCTTCAAACCGAAAAGTGTTCATATACGGATGCCACTGGCCGTACAGATGTCGATGTTGATTGTATACCCTTGTGACTCGTCGGGATACATGCTGAGGCTAAGGGTACAAGAAGATTGTTGGTCTGCCAACGAACGATCTCCAATGAATTGACCTCATTTAGAACACTA
>NW_003209262.1:6253-7774 GCF_000006405.1 Perkinsus marinus ATCC 50983 | reverse complement strand
CAGCAATGATAAAATTTCGGAAGAAGATCTCTTGTCGCACTTGTACACATCCGTACTTCAAACTTTTCAATATGTTCACTCAGAATCAACTAACTCTGGGTTAAACTGTGAGCTTGTGCATCATGAGTATGATCCCGGATCATGCTCAAGGTGAGATTGCGATCTTGAATCTGAGCAGCTTTGAGGTTGAGTAAAAGAATCTCGACTCCTGAGAATTAATCTCGAAACACGAGTAAAAATCCCAACTCTGAGTATTTAATCTCGAGTTGATGAAATACTCTGACTCAGTACCAAAAACTCTGAATCGGCCATTGAGTATAGATTTGAATCTTGAATCGTGATTAAGGATCAGGAATCGGATTCAGCGGCTGATTAAAATCAAGGATCAAGGATCTTGCTCATGATTACGTAATCTGACTCTGTCTCAAGTACTCATACTCAGAAATCTCGACTCTTTCTCCTGAGCAATGAATCTGAATCAGTTCTCTCGAATCAAGGTGTGACTTGAATCCTGAATCAGGATCAGAGCGTGAGTTGAATCATGGACTCAGATTCATGAATCAGGATCCGCATACGGCCCCAGGTTCATGTCATAAATTCATCACATTGATCTTATGACGTGATTTTTTTATCGGGATCACGCGTGGATCAGGATCCGCATACCGGCCCAGTACGCTGACGTGATTGATTCACCGCGAGAAAGAAGTGCCTCGGAACTAGGACTCAAGCTGTGGCCTTTGTTCGAATGATGCAATAGTATCGCAGGAAAGAACATCATTGATCCCAAAACACCAACAGCTCCCACAATCGAAGTTATATCCGAGAGAATAGTGAACATGACGAAAAAGATGTAGGCTACTGCGATGATTGCGACAGTGAAGAAACCGTGTGCAGGACTCGGGGGGCTCCGCCGAGCACTTTCTAATAGAATGTGACGGATGGGGTGAACAGCTAGAGGAATCTTAGTGAGAGAAATAACTCCGAATCCAATACGTAGGGCAGTGAAAGCAACCGTATGCGGTAGTGCGAGCAGAATGTTGCTACTCCGACCAAATCCGAAGCAAGGACTTGAGACAGCAGCATAGGCGAACACTAGGTAGATGATAAGTGCAAAGAGAATCGAACCCGCCATAATGAACGGCATGCGCGGACGCATCTCGGGTGATAACTCTGAGTAGAGACGAGGAAGGTTAACTTGGCAACCGAATACAAGCATCGCAGTTCCGAGCACCTGAGTACGAAAGATTAAATCGAGCTGGTTCAACTTGAACCCACCGTAGACGCGTCACTAAATACACTTCCCTTGTGTTGATTTAGTGGTATTTCTGGGTGTATGGGACAACCAAGTATTGCTGTTGCAAGGATGAGTATCCAAGCTGATATCAACAGCACCACTCCGATTCCCGAGATGAACCTCATGCCGTGCAGGGCTCTTGGCCACGACAGACCGCAGCTTAATGCAGCGAGTACGAGCCCGCTGATAGGCCTCGAAGAGGTTGAGCTCAACTCGATGGAGAAACA
>NW_003209262.1:3332-6153 GCF_000006405.1 Perkinsus marinus ATCC 50983 | reverse complement strand
GAACACCAGTTGCAAATCGCGCATTCTGTCGTAATGGTTCTGTACTTGCTACACCTTTTAAAGACCTATTTCGCGTTAGGAAGATCAATTTCGCAGGGCGAGCAGATCAGTGTTGTAATATATGTTCGCTTTCCTCAGCTGAGCTCGAAAAAATTTCCTCACACTACGAAGAAAATTCCACAAGTAGTCCACATAAACCAATTAGAATTCACCTTAACTTTCTCACAAATCAAATACATGTAGCGCTTCTTCAACGGAAAGAGCAGAATCGATATCAACGTAATTTCCTCGACGACCCACCTCCGCCGCCTCAAGTGCTGTATTGTGTCCATCTTGCGCATACTTTCCCACATTTTCCACCTGAGAGATGCTCGTCCAGTTCGAAAATTGATGGAGAATCTCCATTGGAGATGTCCTCACCTGTTCTCACATTCCCTCTCCCCCTCCAGACGCGTAAAAATGCGCCTCAGAGCTTCCGAGTCAAGTTGCTCTGTTTTCTCCGTTATACTCTGATAATCGTGAAAACCAAATATGTACCAAAGCAAACCCACTGGTAGAACACAAAGTATAGGAATACTTAGGTGAGAGTCGAGTGATTAGAGAGCCTCCTAGTCGTGAAATATGTTTTTCATACCACTAGGGTGAAGCTCCGGTGATGGGTTGTCACTCACAAAAGTGAACCGGTTATATTCTACGTGAGGAGCGTATTTTTTTCGTGGGAAAAATTCGAAAATTTAGTATTTCACGAAAACTGAGTCGGGTTTCGAGCAGAAACTTCTACAAGGCTTAGATATAGTGCTAAGTTATACGATACTAAAATATAAGTCTCATCTACGTGACCATTTCTCATTCATAAATCATAGATCCACACACATCAACTTACTAATAACAAAAACAAGAGTAGCGACATCCCTCACCTTTCTTATCGCGCTCGTTGGCATCATGTTTACATCCTTCCAAGCCGTTTCCTTATATCGTGACTCACTTCGACACCGTTTAAGGGGTATCCATGATCGACTAGTCGCCAATCGACGATCTGCATCGATTTACCGACGAGGCTCCCTCCGACCACCTCACGTACTGAACATTGCTTGTGTTACAAATCTACATCGCTGCTCTTCGCGTCGGGCATTAACAAACTCCTTTTTCACATTCCACAGATGTTCGTTGAACTCAATCTAAAGGCTCCGTAATAAAATCAACTTCCCCTCCCTTTACCCTTTGTAGAGCCTCCTTGGAGTCCGCGGCAGCGTTCAGCTTCGGGCAGTGGTAGAAACGCCAGGCCTGCGTCCCGGCGCGTACGGGGTTGTTCCAACTGATTTCACTTCGACGGAGACTGAGAAGGGGTGGGTCGTTCGGAAGCTCCAACATCAACAGTACACACTCTCGTCATCGAAGCGGATGCCAACACAAATGCTAATAAAATAGGGCTGAGCCGAGAATCGAACTCGGGACCTCTCGCACCCAAAGCGAGAATCATACCACTAGACCACACAGCCGATACAAACCCACATTACAAATCATCGCCGAGCCTCACCCGTAGAAACTTTGATCCTTTGTCATATGCCCTTCTCGCGTTCTCCATGACCCTTCCGTTTTATCCAACACGCCCCAAGCCCCTCGACCATTCGGCTCACCCTGACGAACAGGGAACCGCTCCATACTCGTGTGCCAAAAACAACAACCATCAGCGAAGTCTTCACTTCTTTTTCAAATTTCATTTTCCCGAATTCGAAACTCTCATATTCCACAAAACATGTCTTTGACCTCACCTCACGTTTCGAGACAAATTCATCTCCTCTCGAGGTGACCATAAAATATCAAATATCAAATCAACACTCTGCTGCACTTCGGCAACTAATTGACCAACGAAACATTGACCTTCACACTACGACGAATGATCATCAGAGTCCGTGGATTCATGATGGCGTCTTTTTCGACACCCTATGGGGCTCATACCAACTCCTCGCAAGATCCTATCCCACCGTGCTTCATCGCAATGCTCACGTCTTAGCAGTGGAGACCTGCTCAGCGAGAATCACAGGAAATTTCAGCAGCCCGCTTCTCAAGAGCGTATTTTCTCTGAGTTGGCATTCCACTCCAGCTAATGAGAGAACGATTCTGAAAATCCAACAAGGCTTGGATATAGTTATTAATTATCATACATCAGAGTTTCAACCGTTTTACGTGAAGTGGGGTAAAAAAACTGATATTCGCGCTATGCACTAGTCGTGAAACAAGTAAGTTTTCATATCACAAGCGAAACTCCATAAAATATATGCGATGATATTAATGGAGTTTCACGACCAGTTTTACGTGAAGTGGCGTAATTCTTCATGTGAAAAACGCGATATGCAGTAAATTGAAAACTCTCGGTAAATCACACCGGACAGATCACCCCATATCACATAAAACACATCGCATATTCAATCCTTACGTGTATTTTTTCGCGAGATGAAATGTGAAATATATTTCTCACTAGTGTTTTCCATATCACCGGTGAAAAATATTAGCTTTTTTACGAATTTTTCCAAGAATAAAATACGTGTTGAAGTATGGTGAGCATAAGTCTGCTCATATGAAGTGTCTCATCCGGTTGATCATATTATTTCGCCAATTCCGACTTCACTCTGTTTGTTGTAAATGATATATTGCGAAGCGAGCGGAGCATATACCGCATCAACAGGTACTTTCGCGTTGTGCGTGCGTGCAGAATTATTCTGGCTTTACTACGGAGCGTATGAGGCCCCCAGATAGATCAAACGACTCCTCTATTCGCCGAAGTTTGTGAAAACATCGAAAATTCGATTTTGCCAACAGC
>NW_003209262.1:0-3232 GCF_000006405.1 Perkinsus marinus ATCC 50983 | reverse complement strand
AATGTGGAATCGATTCGTTACAGCAGTAGGGGTGTTCTTTAATATACCAAGGATATCGCACTTGCTTGTAGATTTGCAACGAGTGGCCCGTATAGGTATCTGCATCACCAGCTGCACTGAAAGCGTACAGACACAGGAGTTTCGTAGAAGCCCACATGGAGAATAGGGATGAAAGAAAGGCTACACGAGAAGCTGTCAAGAAGCCCGGAAGCAGTTTGCAGCGTGGAATGGCTCCGTTGAGGTCACACCTAATCACCTGCGTCCTCACGATGCCGATAAGTGATGGTACCTACGACGTACCTCCGCTACGCCTATACGAAGTAACTACTTGATAGGATGCTTATACTTCTCTAAATTTGAACTTCTCTGAATTTTTGAAGTCAGACGAAGATCGGAGAAAGGGATTCTTCAGCGGTTTGGCATATGCACGCGTCACGTTGATCACATGTCAGGGAAACAGGCACCTCAGGAGCCTCTTGACGTAGACGAATATCTTGAACAGGGCCAATCCTACTCCCTACAACCGGAAATTAGCTGAGCAGTGCCCACCGAGCACAGCAGAAGGCAGATCCAACCACCAGACTGAGCCTTGCGTCCCGCGAACCATAAAGGGTGTGAAACCGTAGGCAGGGCTGCAAACTGCGGTTAGGTCTACAATCCTATACAGCGGGATTATCGCGAGGGGCGGAGCTGAACGCCTACTCGCTCATATCCTCTACGGTGGTATGGAAGATATGCTGGAAATGGAGTTCAAATTACTAATAACGGAGGATTGAGGAGACACGTACGAGACGGTCTCGTACGTGTCTCGTCGAGACCCACTGAGCGTCGCAACAGCCGTGTGCTCAATGTCAATGTTGGCCCGTTCCTGAGCGCCATTGCAATGGACGCCGAGGATCCCCGCAATACGCCATAAGGGACCGTCGTTACGGCAGCCACTAAACTTGGTCGGCTGCGCACACATCATCAAAATGGCCACGTGTATTGCACGTCTAAATTCACGTTTATACAGGTACCACGTCACAGTGCTGACAAGGTTCCTGCATGTTGACTAAACAATATACTGAATCCATATGAGAGTCACTCTATGATGGGAATTAAGAAACCCAGATAGGTCGTTAGGAGATAGGTCGTTAGGGGTATTAAAAAGATCGTAAGAAAGCTCGAGATCTCGTTCCGGTGCGTCACGTCCCGTAACGCGGTGCGGTCACGTCCAGTTGTGGTAGGAGGATCTGCCCACCCCTGTTGGCCAGTCTGTTAGCTGCATTGTATCGATTGCTCGGTATATGTAAATCGACTCCGTTCGGCCATTGTCAGCTACCTTTTCGTTGTCGTCCGCCTGTGCGGCCCTGCCTGTGCGGAATAGACAGTATGAGGCGAGCGCGAGAGCCTTATCCGTAGCTAACGTGTGCATGCGTCAAACGATCGATTGCATTCAGAGTCTTTAGAGAGATTCTTTTGAGGAATACTGTTGGCACTCCTGCCAACCTTTTCGACCGCAGCTAAGTATTATCTTATACCCGTATCTACCCCTTGGATTGTGTTTCCAGAGTCACTAGCACCGACTACCTATAGTATCAATCGACGACCCGATCACGACTTCGAGTATATCCGTCCACACAGTCGCGTGGGCGCTGTGGGTTCCCGTGACGTGCAGAACTGTGATTAGCACAAGAGAAACGAGCAGAAGTAGGCGGCACCGTGACGGGAGAGAAGTTTCTCTCTGGCGTCCCACTAGCGTCTGACTAACGTCCTGGACACTAGGGGTAGGGGCACTACCGTAGGGCTACGAATATTCTTCTCGTGTGATGACTCTTTCTTCGAGGTCCAACACCTAGCAAGCATTCTATGTACGTATCACTTAATGCCAAAGTTTTTTGTACGCGTATACCTCACACATAATGTATATCACGCACAGTAAATGATATATTCTGTCGATATCTGCGAGTGATTCACTCGGAGTGAAGTTCGCAGCTCGTTGAATGAGGATGATCCGTACAGCAATGGGAAGAGCGCTGATGGCTATCTATCGCATGAACCTTGAAAGCTGAACCCTACTGAGCAATTGTCATGAGCCCAAGAGATCCTCGATTCTAATCGCTCACGAACGAAGCTGGTGGGACTCGACTCGAGCCACTCGAAGCTCCAAACGCTTCCCACACTCGTGCGGCTGGGTCACTAGTAGTGGCAACAAAATATCGGAAACTCGGGAGAAACGCAAATTGGCTCATGCAGGGGTTAATCTCGACATTGCTGTTTTGAACGAAGGTCTCGCAAGATTTCAGTCATCCTGCGCTGTTGTGCTTCGATACCGTCAAGCGTGGTCTCGAGAAACTCCGCCTGCCCCTCATAACTCTGATCATGATAAGGTCTACCCAAAGATCTCCCAGAGAGGCAAAATCAACATCAAGACGTCTAGACGGAGTCGTACATCGCTATCATCGTACAAATAGGAACATCGTACATCTTACTTCTGTCATCGTTCAAAATCTGCGCTATATTATTAGTAATAATTTATTACCAAGTATATTAGTACTTTATCGGATAAAGTTTATCCAGTCTCATACATTGCTATCTGTCCTTGGAGCGTAGCGACTCCTGGAGCGTAGCGACGGGGTTCCACTAGTAACATGAATCTTGGCTGCGACCCGAAGCGCTGGAAATCATGGAGCGCCCAAACATCTATGGGTTGCACGCCACAACAATCGATTTGAGGCGCACAATTACACCTCAATCAATTTTCGAGAATCAGGGAATCAGAGTTTGATAGAGGGATCAGACATTTTTGACAAGATGAAGAATATAGTCGCTACGCCCCAGAACCGAAAGTGACATATTCAAGAAAGGAGGAAAACGTCACTTTACGAGGGTAGAGCCTGGTAGATTCCCCCCGAATGCGTGCACATTTCCCGTTACGCTACATCAATGATAAAATCTCGGAGGAAGATCTTCTGTTGCACTTGTACACATCCGTACATCAAACTTTTCAATATGTTCACTCGGAATCCGACAATCCCTCAAGAGGATCGACGAAGGGCATTCATTATTTTTATAAATCATTATTGAATTAAGGAATGCGTAGTTCACACGGTGTGGTTGCATGTACTACGTGCGCTCAACCTCGATCCACCGTTTTGTATCGTGTGATCCCATAGCTGAACTGGTTAAGGGTGTGCTTCCACGTGCTCGAAACAAGGGTTCTATTCCCGGGCAGGGTCATGCTGTTACCCTG
>NW_003216414.1:0-1241 GCF_000006405.1 Perkinsus marinus ATCC 50983 | reverse complement strand
GGTATCAAGATACGTGAGTATAATAATAGTGTGACGATGTAAGGAGTATATAGTACTATCAGGTGTACGTGAAGACGAGATTAGAGATATACCACCATGCCCACCATCACCAGATGTTGATTGGTTTACGGTATGGACTGGAGAGGTAGTACTGAGGATGAACAACAACAACAACAACCAGTGGAGTCAATACTGAGGAAGAAGAAGAGGATGATGATAGTGGAAGATCTACTACACCCGTGGACGTAGTAATCCCACCCCCAGGCCACCAACGGTAGAGTTGTTGTTGATCCTATTCCCAACAATGCCCCCCTTATACTACTACTACATCTTGTAGTGGATAATGATCCTAATAATACAAAGGTGTGTTATTATTATTATGAAAAGCAACAGCAACAACAACCACAGCTGTTCCTCCTCCTCCTCATCGTCGTCGTCTACTATTGTTAATAGTTCCTACTACTACTATCACTATCGTTACTACTACTATACTATTGTGAGTAGGTAGAGATGATTATTCTAGAAGGTATTTGAGTAGCATTATAGAGTGATGATGATGATGCTTATTCTCTCTGCTTTATTCTATAGTAGTGTTATAATAATAAGACATTAATAAGACAGCAGTTTGTTATCTATTATCATGTCCTACTACCAGCAGGGTATGGTACGTGGTATATCACCATCACGAGATACCAGCAACAGGATGATGATGGTGAGACCATCTTATCGTATGAATGATAATAATAATAATAATAACTCTGTTGATGGTACTGCTACCACTACTTTAAATAATAATAATAGTGAGGTCATATCTCATAATGGGGGCAATCGAAGAAGAGGAGGAGAATATGGTCCTGGTACTGGTGGTGTTGGTGGTGGTTTATATGGACAACAACAAGAAGAAGAAGAAGGAGAACATTATTATATATCACGTCCATCGAACTCTATATCACCATCATGTAAAAGTCCAGGCGTTACAGCTACTGAGAGTCCTGTTATTAGACATCCAGTTGTTAAAGTAATACTCATAATCATTAATATTCTCCTTCTTCATATTGTCTATCATCATTATTGTAGGTACGATCACCTAATATATGTCTAGCTATAGGTAGAGTATTTATATTGTGTCTTACATTATTAGTATGCCTAGTTATAGCAGCTACTTGGTATAGTTATGGTATTATGTGGATATTCGATACATCTACTAAAACATATCCAATACTAACATGTCCAGCTTTATC
>NW_003208164.1:0-1036 GCF_000006405.1 Perkinsus marinus ATCC 50983 | reverse complement strand
AGTCGACGGAACGTGAGTGACGTTTGGTCACGCGAACGAGATAGTGAGGCGAGAGTTCTCAAAACTCCCGCACAGGGAGTTGCTGGCCTAATACTATATTGGACCAGCAACTGTATTGGCAATACAAATTCGAAGGGCAGACGGTCCGCTAATTCGATACCAATGCTCAACAATTAAGAGCTCGTGATCACCCCTTGCATGAATCCTTGGCCAAGATCAATGACAAGGATTACACGGATCAGTTGAGATCTTCAAGCGGCCTAGCTCCTGACGAGCAACGAGCAGCTATTTTACGTTGGTGCGAGTCCCCATGCCGCCGGACCAGCAGGATCTTGAGGCCTGCACGGTTGCATCCTGATTCTCATTTATAATCCGTAACATTGAACATTCGAGTTCATTAGGGTGTGTGCCGGCTGACATCAAGTAACATTACAGGTAGCCGACCTCTTAATAACACATGAAATTCAGCGCTTGGCCGTCAACTTAACATGCATTTCGAAATTGAAATTCCATCTCGTGAATAACTCCTTCCACTATACTAAAATCAAATTCCTTTTATCTAATTCGTTCGTTCACTTGCTGAATTTGTATCTGTTCATCATGAGCAGATGTCTTTCGGAATAGACAAACAAGTCTTAGTCGCTCAGCCACGAGATGTACATATGACCCGTAGAGTATGCGTAGACACGAAGAACGTGGAAGTTTGCAGGTTGATTATCGAACACACAATCCCGAGGATCCCATCTTCATAGTAGTTGAGATGGCTGATCACCCAGCCACATTTCGGCCCGATGGACCGATGCAAAGGAAATTGCTCACAGTAGTCGAGATAGCCGATTTCGCGGCCATCTTCGTGAAGTGGCCGATTTGCCGATGATTCCACTGGGCCCACGCAACACTCAGTTGCTCACAGTATTTGAAATGAGCGATCTTTCAGCCATTCCTAGGCCCCACTGGACCGTCGCAACACTCAGTAACTCGCAGTACTTGGAATGGCCGATCTCTCAGCCACTTCACGGCTCAACTGTGCGAAGGA
>NW_003211286.1:0-1180 GCF_000006405.1 Perkinsus marinus ATCC 50983 | reverse complement strand
GTTTACGTATTGGGCGTGTTGAAGTCACCCGAGCAGAAACTCTGAGCTCGATGTGAGCTCAAAGGTGTAGGCGGATCGGCTTCGGATGTTCATACTCTGTCGACAAGAATGGCCAAAAGCTAGATGTTCTCGTTGACACTGGTCTGGTTCTTTTTCTTATCTGGAAGGATTGGCTCGAGAAAAACAGTAGAATCCTCTGCAAGGATTGGCCCATGGGGTGTTTCGAATGTTCTCCGCCTTGCTCTGTGGGTAACGTGACGAGAACTGCTACTTTCGGTGGAGGAGTCACGGTGAAAATGTTTCAGCATAAAGCGAAGTTAACGGTGGGTCAGGTGTCGCAGACCCTCACTTTCGGACTGATATTTCAACACACTCCTCCCATCGATCCCATGAATCCTCCGGTAAATTTGATGGGTCTTGGCTATGATAAAGGTTTTGTGAACTTCCCGTCCATGATGACGCAATTGCGATCATCACGAACTATATCGACCGGTATTATCGCCCTCTACTTGTATCCTCCCGCTGATCCCAATGAGGATACCGCTGATGGAGGCCTACTCCTGGGTGGAGGCGATCCTGGATTATATGAGGGTGCATTGAAGTATATCGACTTCTCTACACACGGACGTTACACCGTAAATATCGATAAGCTACAAGTCGGTGATGGACACATAACTCTTGGTATGAATATGAACGTACTACTCGACACCGGCAGCAACATTCTACTTGTCCCAGGACTATACTACAACAGTCTCATCGAGGATATTAGAGCCCAAACTTACAAGGCTGCAGGTGTGCATGTCGATTTCGTGTACGATCCAGTAAAGAAGAGATGGTTCTTTCCCTGCCAATACAAGACCAAATTGCCACCGTTGCGGTTTTACTTGGGCCCTCAAGGCATGATCCCATTCTCGATGACATACATGCACTACGCTAAGAGAATGACCTATAACCCTGTTATTTGTAGTCTTATTATCAAGAAGAATCGCAAGAACGAATGGATCTTTCCCGATCGTATACTGATCGATAACTATTTCCAGTTCGACCCTACTCTCAAACGAGTGGGAATTGGCAAGTTGAAACCGCGATCTCCGTAAACAATTCTCTCCTTTTGTAGAGAGAATTATCTCCTCTTATCTCTTCTGCTTATCTCTATCTCATTTCTTTTCATTCCATTCTT
>NW_003215478.1:0-1231 GCF_000006405.1 Perkinsus marinus ATCC 50983 | reverse complement strand
TCACCACACATGAACAGCACAAGATGTCCAGCTGACCAAAGACGTAGCCCTACTCTCTCGAGAAGTCATCCCGGTCCGCTCTTCTGTGCACTCATGCTCATTCTCAGTGACATCGGCGAATGATCTACACACAACCTCATCAATCATCGTTGCAAACGTCAAAATTGAAAAAAAGTCTCGTCGCCAAAGCTACGCTATGATATCTGCCAGTGCAAGCCTAAGCTAAGTGAGGTTAACACGACCAGTGTGCTCATTATCACAGTCCTCGAAAGCCTCTCGGTACTTTACTATCTCAGCCTCCGAGAACGGCAGCAGGGGACGGACCTGAGCAACATCATAACTGTATTAAACCGCGTGGTTGAGTCGTACCTCACTGAGGCGATGTTGTTCTCTCGTCAATCGCCACACCTCCGCCTTGAACAGATCGTAACGAACAACTCTGGCGCTGTTGGTATCGGCGCACAGCTTCTCAAGGATAGCCACAAAGCGAGCTCTCGATAACGCTGGCCCGCCAGGTGGGAAGCCAAGCTTCGTGAACGCCTACCGTGAGAGACAAATTGCCTCTAGGAAAACATGGCAACTCCTATACCACCTCTTCGACACTTCGAGCGAGAATGGTGAGTTCTACACTCCCGGAGTGCCCAGCCCTGAGGCTAGATCTCTCATGTCTTCTCTGCTCTACCATGTGTGACTCCTTCATGAGGGCATCGTCAATCGCCGAGCCGACCTCAGACGGAACTGGTGCCGCGGCTGTCTAACACCAACCTCGTTGTGATACTATCCAGAGGGCTTCGAAGCTCTACTAATCGAAATCACTCTATAGACTGACCTTCTATCTCAACTGAGACGACCGAGAAGCTGGTCCAGCCCGTCCTCAACTTACACGAGCTCTCGAACCTTGTCGGCTCCATTTTTTTTGAACTTCTGCTGTCTCGGAATCCTCATCACTGTGTGATATCAACTTCATATAACTCTTACTGCGTGATGAGAGTACCCCTCTCCGTCTCGACCCTGGAATATATAAATGCCCGCACCACTGAGGAAATCATCATCACTACGCCGTCGACTCTCCTTCTCGTTCTTCGTGACTTTAAAGTAGCCACCATAACCCCACGCTGGAAACACTCTGATTATCGCGACAGGGGGCACTTCTCCCAAATTTTGCGCAGCCCCTCGGCGTCCATCTCCATGTCGACCTCCTCTCTCCTCTTGCGTTCACTCAAAGACACAA
>NW_003204356.1:0-942 GCF_000006405.1 Perkinsus marinus ATCC 50983 | reverse complement strand
CGGATGCGTCTGGCTCCCGAATCCTTGCGCACTCGAGGTGCACTTGCGTACCGGTGATGGTGTGAACTGAGGCGACGTCCTACGACCTAGCCAGTTCGTTATCACGACTCCTGAATCAGGACTGCCGGTGTACATCCCTGCACTTGAGTAGTTCTATCTAGTTGCGGCAAGGTGCGCTCGAGTATCTACTGGACTCGGTACACTCTGTAGTTCAGAGGCAATGTCGTTGTTGAGAAGGAAGCAGGTTGATAGGAAGATATTGATATGGCTCCACAGCATATGAGTGACATAAGGTGACCTGCATCTCTCCAAACGCAAAGACATCCAGCCTTTCTACATACCCATTGACTACATCAGTGCTCCCCTCAACTACTCAGAGTTGTCCACTATCGTGACAATCCACTACTGAGTGGTGGGGCGTCACCTCGAGCCCCCCCCCCCCCCTTAGGTCGATGAGGCGGCCCGTTGCTATCAACGCAAATCGAAAGCAAGCACTCATTAATTCATTATCAACACGTCATGCAGTGCCGCAGTTTTAGGAAAATGCGGTCCACCGAACATTCCAAAGCTTCATTGCACGTAAGTCTACGTGCTCGGACTGACAGTTGTCTCAGCATCGACCTCTCCAGTGGTGGTAGCTGAGGCTTCGGTGATAACCTCGCCCGTAGTGGTGACACCAGAACCCGTAACTGGAGACTCTGTGGTGGTTGGGGCATCGGTGGCGACTCCTCCGAACGTGGTTGCATCAACCGTCGTTGGCACCTCAGTAGATTCCCCAGCCACGGTAGCCTCGGTTGTTGTCAAGACTGCGTCGTCCGAAGTTTCAGTAGTGACCTGCCATGAAGTAGTCGCAGCATTGGTCTGCTCAGCCGAAGTTATCATCTCAGTAGTCGTGGGAGCTGCAGTAGTGTCTGCTACTCCACTTGTCACAATAGTCGTACT
>NW_003203220.1:0-4275 GCF_000006405.1 Perkinsus marinus ATCC 50983 | reverse complement strand
ACGTCAGGCCGAACACGCTCTTCTGACCGGTCTGGATGTGATTTCCAGCTTCTTGCGCCCACCTGGATAATCGGTGGTATGGGCACACTGACATTCCACAGTCCTCGGAGCTGGCCATACAGCAACCAATAAACACTCGTCGACCGCGACGGCACTGGTCGGTCTTCGATTTCCGTACATGGACTACCAGACACGGTTTATTGTCTGCGCACACTTCCCAGTTTATGTCTGACCATCTCAGCTCGCTCAGCTCTCGAAGACGAAAAAGCCCCGCAACGCCGAGTAGATAGGCTACCGGCACTCCAAGGTTTCCGCTATCAGGGACAAGACAAGAAAGCTGCAACAGCTCCTTTTTGGAGAGCGTTCGAGCTCTCTTCGGGGATGTGACTCCGAGAATCTCAGACGCGCTAGTCGAACTAGCTCCGAGTCTTGCTCGCTGAGCCGACCGTGCTCGAGGGTATTGGCACAGCGCAGCTTCTGGACGTAGTCCTTTATTGTCGTGTACTGCACCCTTCCTTCTTGGGTCAGAGCTGATATATATACAGCAAGGGATGGACCACATACCGGCCAAGGAGACATCCCCATACGGCTTAAGAGACTCTCATAACGAGATATCACTGATTTGTATTTCCTGTTCGTGGAAGCAGCGCGAGCGGCAGCCAGTACTGTGCCCACCGTGTCGTGGTTAATCGTCGGAATTTGCTTGTTTTCGGGACCAGAGCGCCGGACGGACCTGCCAACGGAGATGATAGACCGACGCTTGAAATAACTCTGATTCCAGACGGAACTCCTCAGTACAAGCCATGCACTACATGGGGTATCTTGCTCCTGACGACAGCGCCCTCGAACGCGAGGCTGAGCTTCTCACCCTGGGCCTCCCTGCGTCGTTGTTAGCTCTCGTTCCCGCGCCATGTAGGATGTTGCAGATCCGTATGGCAATATCTATATTCATGGTCACCGAATGAGAACTGTCTATAACGCCCCTCGATCATACACAACCCCAACCAACTCAACAGCAATCGATCATTATAAGAGAGGGCAGTTAACTCCAAGTACAATACGAGCTTTGCCGGCTTTGCTAGCCCTACCACCAAAGGCCATATTGTTCCGCAGCCTCTGTTTTGACCCTCAGACCTACATCAAGCAGATTGGGGCCTTCAACGGATCAGTGCGTAATATCTCCTGCAACACAGGTTGTATATCGACGCGCTCACCGATGACACGAGCAATTGCAGGGCGAGGAACGCCATCGCGCGAGAGGCTATCACTTATGACGTTCTCAGTTCCGGGTAGATGAAAGGCGCGAATTGAACGATGGTTCATGCCCATCGCCGAAAGTCTTGCCAAGAGATCCGCCATACGCTGTGAACCACTAGTACCCTTATTCAAGGCTTCAACTGTGGAGATGTTGTCGCTTAGGACGGTGAAGTCCGCCTCGGTTCTGTCGATACCGCAGCTGCGCACTGAAGCCAGCACAGCGACGATCGCAGCCAGTAACTCGAGTGTACTGATGTGTCCTGACTCCAGTTCGCCTGGGACTAAGGCCTTCAACTCGGTACTACCGAGTCGGTAGTAGCTGTTGACTCACAGAACCAATATCTCTGACTCCCAATGAGCATTGTACCAGCGAACCCTGCGAGACTGGCGTCGGTGATTACTATCATATGTTGAGTACCAGAGAGCCGTACGCCCAAGATATCCTGAATAGAGGTTGCTCGGAGTGCAGGAGAGCGCACCACCTCTAGGAGGAGATTGATCTTCTCCGCGGCTTTCCTCCCGAGATATGCCGAGTGCAGGGGTTTCCCATTTGCCCCTGCCACTGACTTCAGCTTGTGGCACCAAGAGTAAAGAGCTGCGAGATGACAGCGGAAACGGGTGAAAGTTTGACTAGCCCACGTTATCCTACCAAGGAAGGACTCCACGTCCTTGATGGCGACCTTATGCTTAGTGTTGTACTGCTCGAGGATATGATCGCCCTGCTGGCATATCATGACCACCTTCTCTGGTGGGATCTCGACCTCGAGATGGAGGCGACCCTGACACACCGTGGATAACCATTGAAAACCTAGCGTTCTCGGATTCGATGAGATTCGAATTTTGGATAGCTCCGTTCTTACACCAACCGCAGTTGATATCAGGAGTAGGCCGACAAGGTCGTCGCAGACTCGGTATGCAGCCGACTCGAATACTCCATCGTCTACATAGAGGGTACAGAGAATTTGCAAGATTGCTCTCATGAGTCTATAGACTGTACTGTAGGTTCGTATCCATAGGACTGGTGACGACACCAGCCCGAAGACTAATCTCAGATTCTTGAACAGCTGGCGGTTCCCGTCGTCGTCGACCGCACTGACATACAGATACTTTTCATCGCGAGAATCCACGGCCAGCTGGCGGAACGCTTCCGCAGCATCCAACTCTATGAATCTCGCACTCACTCCGAAGCGTTCCACAGCGTGTGCCGCCAACAGAGCCACCGCCCGAAGGCCAGGAAGGGAAGCCGTATCCTTGAGATGGCCGCTCTTCTTGATGGCATCATTGGCACCGCTTCGCCTAAGGTCAGATATCAATCTGAATGCTCTCGGAACTCTGCCGGGCTTCTCAAGTAAGGCGATCTTACTAACTATCGCATCAGCTGGTAAGTGATCAGGGTCTGTCTCCTTGACTAGGTATCCCTTCTCGATCTCTTTCCCGAGACAGTCTGCTACGATCCTTCGCCCTTCCTCCGTCTCGGCCGATTTATAATTCCTGAAGCTGTCCTTCTCGAACAGCGTGATAGGGTGACCTGGCACATCTTTAGCCTTGTAGGGTGGCCAACAGCCAGCCATTTCAATCGGTTCCCTCACACCAATATTCATACCTCGATCGACGTCCTCAATGATCTGCCAGTCTTCAGGAAAGTTCGGATTGAATACAGCCGCTAGCTTAGAAAGTAGGAGGGGCCGTAACGACGAGCCTGAGCGTGCAACGCGCCCATCCACGTGAAGCAGAGCACACCATTCGTCTCTCAACTGATCAGCGAGAATATAGAGATCGCGTTCAACACTGCTCCAATCAAAACCACCCTGTTCAGCGCGCGGCAGTGACGACCATCTATGGACGAACCTGCCAGAGTCCGTCGCTGCGAATTCTCGAATTTTCGCTTTCAACGCGTCGACCAACAACGACTGAAGTTGTGTACGAGGTCCGTATGGGATGGACCAAGGGCAAAACCCAGGACCAGCCGTACCGTCCGTTAAGCCCTTGGCCTGGTCAGACTCCCACTGAGACCTCCAATTCTCTGCCTTGTCTTCTAAATTCGTCAGCGATGACCGAACGTGCTCAGCTTCTCTCCAACTTTGGCGTTGGCGAGCACGCTTCTCCTCATTCCTCCGAACTCGCGCTGCTGCAGATCGCTTGCTTGATCTCCTGTCAGACATTGAGAGGGAAAAACTATAGCTGAGGAAGCGTGACGTCAATGCTGCCGTCTCAGTATAACACAACGCTGCTAGTACATGACAGGAAACTATGAGACTATGAGGCGCTTATGATCAGCTGATCAGGGAGTCCCTGCTTTGTGGTGACCCATAACGATGAGGGGGGCTTACTTCTTCTTCTCGTCGTCAGGCTTGAATTTAGAAGACTTGTCAGTCTTGGCAGCAGCACCAGCAGGCTTCTCGGAATACCAATCCGAACCCCACCAAGAACTGGACTTTCTCCATCTCTTGCGCGGTTGGGAACCCTTCGCCGACGCATCCTTTTTCTTATCTTTACCGTTACTGGTCTCGTACTCCAAGGTGGCTTTAGCAAAGTTAGCCGTGACGACATCATCCTCAAACATATCATAAATGGTGAGACTCTTGTCTGCTGCCATACGGGTGATGACAGATTCGCGATGTCGACGGTCGAGGCGCAAAGCTCGGCCCCAACCATGGTTCCCCATCTCGGTGACACGTAAAACATAATTGAGAAAGACGAGAAAGTTACCCTGTTCGGGTGCAACCAACCAGAGGGCCATCATGAGGCGCAGAAGACACACTGTAACTTCGCCACTCAAAAGAAACTTCGAACTGTCACTTGGCTTCTTCAGGATCTCAACTTTCGCCCCGGTGACCGACGTAGCTAGTTCGCTACGAGTGCTACTGTACTCAGCATCCGATACACGACATTCGGCTAATTCGACAAACTTATTAGCCTTACACTTGGCCACAACGTTACTCGGCGGGATCAGTGCTGGGGTGAACTTGACCTGTAACCTGTTAGAGATCTTAGCCACCAAACCACTAACGTCCGCTT
>NW_003201525.1:0-1325 GCF_000006405.1 Perkinsus marinus ATCC 50983 | reverse complement strand
TCTCGCTGTGGAGCTCAGTATCAACTCGATAGTGCAGGACGAGTAACGTCGCACAGTTGTACAGTGTGTGTCAATTTGATTGATGCAAATGTGTGATTATTGAGAATCGATCGGAGACTATATCGCAAAAACAGTGGAGTTTCACCCGTGATATGAAAACACTAGCAAAAAATATATTTCACGACTACCGCATAACGCGAATATCGCGTTTTTACAGGCTATTACGCTACTTCACGTAGAGCGGGTGAAACTCCAATGTAAACATTGCTATGAACATGTGATGTGATAAAAGTAACCTTTCGAGACTATGATAGCGACAAGTTGTTTACTATCATTAATCCCGAAATACTTCACATTTGCATACTATGAAATTGGCTGTGGCAGTTACAAGTGGTCGTTTTTCTTTTGGTTGGACTGTGTAGCCACAGCATCGTTGATCCCTGATATCGGTTGGATAACTGATTTCCTCTCTGGCCTCTATGGAATAGGTAAGTAATGGTCGCAAGTTCGAATCCCACAGATGACATTTAGGCGATTCGATGAGTGGTGAAGGGGGAGGAAACAGTGGAGTTGCCAAAGCCGGCCGAGCATCACGTGCAGGTCTTCACTTCAGAGTATGTCCTCTTGCATGTTGTGATTCTCTCAGGTTCAAGGGCTGGTCGAATAGTGCGGTTGGTTCGCCTTGTTCGGCTACTTAGAGTCGTCAATCTCGCAAAACTTTTCCGAAGTGAGGAAAGGAGGGGGAAATAATAAATGTTGGAGAAATTTTGGAGAATTTTCGTTGGTTTTTGGAGACTTCTATCACCCTTAATTGTGAGTGAATATATATAATGTAGTTGACTCTTGAGCTCAGCTGAGAGAACCAAACATGTTTTCCGAGTTGGAATTCCCAACACTGGTATGTTGTCTCAGAGAAAGAGAAGAGATCACAGCTGGACGATGAGGGAGGAGAGGAAGAGGAAGTGAGTGATTGAAATATCGGAATTTCAGTTATGGATTTCTATTGTAAACT
The DNA here is from genome assembly GCF_000006405.1 of Perkinsus marinus ATCC 50983. Taxonomy (NCBI): domain Eukaryota; phylum Perkinsozoa; order Perkinsida; family Perkinsidae; genus Perkinsus; species Perkinsus marinus. The sequence goes on along the minus strand of NW_003201525.1, from coordinate 313 downwards.
GCAGTACCGCGAGGGTCAATTTGACATACAAATGCGTGCTATTATTCGAGAATGACAATTCTCCACCCTAAATTTTCTTATCTCATTGAACAACCCAACTGCATCATTGGCTATGAGTGCCGAACTTAACACTTCTCACGCTGAGAGTAGACGAATGTGGTACCTCGGTTAAAGCCCACAGCGATATCCATACTAACGATGCACCGAGACAGCTTGATTATCGCACTTCATAAACGAAGGCCACAAAATCGATCTACTCAGCGTCCAATTTCACCTAGGGTGGCTGTGGGTGGGTTGAAAGAAGAAAGGCACC
>NW_003210838.1:0-1057 GCF_000006405.1 Perkinsus marinus ATCC 50983 | reverse complement strand
CTGTCTCTCAGATCGGCTAACCCATGTCCAAGTGCTGTCACATGGAACCCTCCCCACTTCGGCGTCAATGTCTCTTATTGAATACTGCTACTACCACCAAGATCTGCACTGGAAGCTGTTTCACTCAGACTCACGTCCAAGCTTCTTCACAACCCCCACGCCCTCCTACTCATTGTTGCCAATTATCTTGCAACAATGGCCCGGTATCGGTCACTCGCTTCAGCGCTATCCATTTTCGGGGCTAGTCGATTCGGCAGGTGAGTTGTTACACACTCCTTAGCGGATTTCGACTTCCATGACCACCGTCCTGCTGTTAAGATCGACCAACACCCTTTGTGGTATCTGATGAGCGAGCAGTTTAGCACCTTAACCGAGCGTTAGGTTCATCCCTCATCGCCAGTTCTGCTTACCAAAAATGGCCCACTTAGAGTCGTCTCATTGACCCCAATAGTTCAATTAAGTAACTACTGGATCTTGCCCATTTAAAGTTTGAGAATAGGTCGAGGAAGTTACTTCCCCGGAACCTCTAATCATTCGCTTTACCTGACAAAACTGATAAAGACTCTAGCTATCCTGAGGGAAACTTCGGAGGGAACCAGCTACTAGATGGTTCGATTAGTCTTTCGCCCCTATACCCAAGTCTGACGAACGATTTGCACGTCAGTATCGCTACGAGCCTCCACCAGAGTTTCCCCTGGCTTCACCCTGCTCAGGCATAGTTCACCATCTTTCGGGTCCTAACGGATATGCTCATACTCAAACCTTTCACCGAAGATCAAGGTCGGTTGTTGGTGACCCCAACATGGCCATACGGCCTCACTTTCATTACGCGTATAAGTTTGCCACTCACACACTCGCACATACGTTAGACTCCTTGGTCCGTGTTTCAAGACGGGCCGGAGGCAACCGTTGGAAGCCAGCATCGCGATTACTAAGTGCGAACAATCTCAAAGCCACATCCTGGCCACTCGACGAATCGAAAAGCGCAGGGTAATGACAGTTAGAAAGCTCGTTGACCAGCAAACGCACTTCCTCACTGACCGAGTAGTGAGTATCG
>NW_003211051.1:0-1078 GCF_000006405.1 Perkinsus marinus ATCC 50983 | reverse complement strand
AACACTTCTCTGCATTATCAATAGATTTGACGTAATGCGTGAAGAGAAGAATCGCGTGATCAAGGAACACGTGATATCACCACAACACAGTCGAGTTTGCGAGTACCTCGAGAGATACTCACAGGCGCAAGCCTCCTTTCGGAGGGGCTACAATACGAGATTATAGCCTGGCAAATTAATACGCCTGCCTTCACAAGCGCACATAACGAACCACCTCCGAAGAGTTAGTTCAAGCGGGATACAAAGCATTGAGTTGCGTTAACAACAAAATGTTTGTATCGGGAAGAAGAGCGACACTGATATGTATGTACAAAGAGGAAAGATCCCCTTTGTGCAGTATGCGTTGAGATTTCTACTGGTTCACGGAATTCTGCAAATCGCAGTGCTTATCGCACTTCGCTGCGTCCTTCATCGATTCTCGAGCCGAGGCATCCATCGTTGAGAGTTTGGAATTTCGTTTTGAAATACCAAAATCCAAAATTGGATTTGGATACTATGACTAGTACAATGGTTCATAGGAATTAATCACCTCAACAGACAAGTTAAGGTGGGGGGATCCAAACAAAGCGGGGATCCCATCTCGCAACACTCAAGCAAAAGAGCAAGAGAGAGCGAGACCGCTGGTTTCTCAGAGAATGAATCGGTGTGAATGATCCTTCCGCAGGTTCACCTACGGAAACCTTGTTACGACTTCTCCTTCCTCTAAGTGATAAGGTTTGCAGAACTTCCCGCGAAGAGAACAGAAACTGAACTAATCGCAGTCCGGACAGCTCACCGGATCACTCAATCGGTAGGAGCGACGGGCGGTGTGTACAAAGGGCAGGGACGTAATCAACGCAAGCTGATGACTTGCATTTACTAGGAATTCCTCGTTGAAGACGAATAATTGCAATCGTCTATCCCTAGCACGACACGATTTCAAAAGATTACCCTAACCCTACCGGGCAAGGAAATACTTGTTGATCGTGTCAGTGTAGCGCGCGTGCAGCCCAGAACATCTAAGGGCATCACAGACCTGTTATTGCCTCAAGCTTCCTTGTGTTAAACACACAAAGTCCCTCTAAGAAGTAGCGACGAA
>NW_003209220.1:0-1088 GCF_000006405.1 Perkinsus marinus ATCC 50983 | reverse complement strand
CTTGGACGCCTACCGGATGGAGACGGTTACCATGATGCTGGTAAGATACGACCCCTCAGTTTGCCAGGCCCTGGAGTACTGTGGCAACGCCGACCCCGCGAAAGTCCATTACGTGAACGATGTGGCTCGGAATACTTCCTTAGGGAGTTTCTGGCTGTGAAGTACCAACATAATTACATAGTATTGGTCTTCTTACTAGGCCTCATGGGACTAGGGGCTGTAGTGTATCGGTTTATCGCAGGATGGGTACAGGTCTTCAAGGTCGTGGCGCCGGATGGGGAGAACATGTCGCCGGGGTCGGGCGTAGATGATGATGATAAAATTAGTGAAGAAATGGAAGATGACGATGATGAAGACGACGATATGGAGGGTTCAGAATTACTATCAACAGATTTGGTAGAGCAACCCTACGAGATGGGGAGGTTCTTGGATATACGACAAGACATTATGTATCTACCAGAGTGGCAAGATGTGTTACTGCAGGCTAGTATGAATAAGCGTTTGCAGCAGTTTAACGATCTTACTAGGATAGCATTCAAGCACGGCGAGAGCGATGTTAGAACGGTTCATGGAGGGGTATTGTTCTTGGGTAGAAATGTGGATGACCCGCAGTTCATATTCCGGAATCCTAAGCAAGAGCTCAGCCAGAGACCTAACGTTCCTAAGTTCACTCAAGCGGTTAGAAATGCTGTTGCTAGTAACGCGATGAAGGAGGTGCGGTATCTGAAAGCGTATTGTCCCAAGGCGTGTGTGGCGAGTTGGAACACATTCGAAGGCGTTATACAGGATTTCGTATGCAAGCACCCGACTGCCTCTCAGGTCACCGTTCGGGATATAGACCCTGAAGTGGCTCGAGATGCATCGCTGATTATAATGGCATTGAGAGATACGGACGCTCATGAGGATAATATGATGAGGGATAAACTAGGGAGGATTGCACTATTCGATCTGGGCTGTGCCTTGGCTGACCGCCCTTTGCCGCGGGACGATATGACTCAGGAGTATCTCGACAACTTTGCTATTTGGCATCAGACTCCACTACTATGGACGCCCCCTTTACGGCCAAGACATATACGCTACCTCAAGAC
>NW_003199293.1:0-1338 GCF_000006405.1 Perkinsus marinus ATCC 50983 | reverse complement strand
ACCAGTCCAGTAAGCCTATTTCTAACGATCGAATGTTGCTGGGGTCTAGTTTCAATTTCGAAGCCAGTGATTGACTCTGGCATCGGGAGTATCATGGTCCATACTTCATGGGTATGACGAGCACTCTGAGTTTGTTTAACGCAAAAGATGCAGACTATCAGAGAAAGAATGATCCAGAGCGCTCAGTGCTAAACTTAGTACGCGTTAACACTGCACGCATCTACTGAAGCGGCTTCAGAATCTCTCAAGCTCAAAATTACAAAATGGAGCAGACTTGCGATAAACTTTGATAGGAAAGCAGCGCATATGAAAATATTTACCTACGCCGGCACATCTGAGTGTATACCCGTAATAAACTCTTTCGAGTTTCGGAAACTCAGTTTCCGCCTCACTCAGCGGGGACCGTCAGACCACTGGCATTTCAACGTTGGGGCCTCCGGGATGTACATCCCATCTAACAGCCATGTGTAGCGACCAGTCTAGCGGGCCCCTCTGTGAGGAATTATGAGATAGAGAAGCTCTCTAAGAAAGCCACCAGGGATCGGGTCAGGGAGTTGCCGAAGGATGGCAGATGAGCTAATCCAACTCAGTTGGCGAGAAGAATCTTTCAGCGTGCACAGTGGGGGTTGGGCTACACAGTGCTATGCACTGCATTTCCATCCCATCGTCATCATCGTTTGTAAAGAATATCCAAAGCCATTAATTCAATTTCACATCATGTCAGGCATAGTAGATACTTACTTGAATTTCGACTATTGAAAAGTATACTATTAACGTACTTCTTAGTGAGAAATATGTAGCAAGTATTTGATCTTGTTTCTGTTGTGGTTGACAGTGATTATTCATTAGAATTTTTTCAGAAGTGAGTCGAATGAATATAACAAGTTGGGGATGAGCTGAAAACTCTCCACTACAATGAATAGCAGTGATCCCTTGTTGTTATCACTCCCAGTCTCCAGCCTTTGCACTGCAAAGTTTGCAGCACTTTGCAGTCGCCATCCACATCAGCTATGAGGGTGTACCACAGCTGCAGGTGACGGGAGGACCCCAAGTAACTCGCGTAACGCTGAAGCAGCGTCAGGCGAGGCTTTCCTTTCAAAAACGTTCCAAAACTCAAGTTGCGCAGTTTGTGCAAAGTGCATGTAATTTTTCCGCAACGCCGCAGTTGGGAATTGAACCCCAGTGTCTATCCTTCGTGGACTATTCGAGTATAGGGTGTACGTGATAGGGTCGTAAAGGGACCACAGTAAAAAGCGGGCCGAAGGCCCGCTATTCTACTCTATAAATAACATTTTTCCGCGTGTGTGGACATTCAACCCCGATTGTGGGGACATTGGG
>NW_003216429.1:0-1031 GCF_000006405.1 Perkinsus marinus ATCC 50983 | reverse complement strand
AAAAGCACGTGAAAAATATCTTAAACTTCGTCGACGAATTATAGGCCCTAAGACTACAGGTAGTTTAAAATGTTTAATGGACGTTGCCTCACGACGTATGGTCATATTATATGACTCATATAATGCAGATCCCAACAAGGTAGGTCATTCAAATACAGAAATCCCGGACATACAGGGTAAAGGTTCTACTACGGGTAAGTATTCGTTGTTTAGGTTTTATGCCCTTGTTTATGTTCTTTTTTTGTTGTTGTTAGATACAAAGTCAATGTTCGACGTTGATTATTGTTTCCGTAACGTCGTGGATGATTCGCAAGCTCACAGCAGTGAATCTAGTTTGCCTGTGGACGAAGCTAATCGTTTAGATGAGCGTAAGGTGGTTTGCAGCCTTTGTTATCTACCTCGTTTTTTTTGGTTATTTTACAGGGATACTTCAACTTGCGTGTTCACAAGATAATACCGGTCCTATGACTGTCAACACCTTCGCGCGTACATCAAACAAGTGTAGGGCAAGTGAAAGTTCTAAATACAAGTGTACAACTCATGATGCAACTGATGGTAATACTGCACCACTGTGACTGTTCTACGACCATGTTTTTTAGACAATGACCTTACTTCTGTTGGACAGGAAAGCACCACTCACCACGAACTTTTGCGTAGTAATTTCTAGTATAATACTTTTATTTCTATGTGTCTTTCGTTGTAGACGATGCTGCTTCGGCTTCTTCTGCAAAGCAGAACGTGCGTTCACCTACGAAATCTAACTGTACTATATCTATGTTTAAATTGGACTGAGTTGTGTAGTTTTGTAGGTGCTGATGATATTGGTAAGCAGAATACTACGAAGTCTTCAAAAGGTATTTTATTTTCTCTCGTATGTTTTTCTTACTCTTATTTTGTTTAGATTTTCGTTCTACACCTACTATTGTAAGAGCCTTCACTGCTACGTTGTTGCCTTCTACCGATGGGTCTATGAGGAGCGTCACGAGTAATATTGGGATCGTGCATTGTTATACACGTATTACTTTTCTCAT
>NW_003213622.1:0-1014 GCF_000006405.1 Perkinsus marinus ATCC 50983 | reverse complement strand
CACGAGTCATGGATCATGATCTGAGCACTGCAACTTGCAGGCTGCAAGGTCCTGTCGATCTTGGTTCTCGAAGATCTCCAGCCTGTGCGGTTTCGTTTCACGCTTCTTTCCATCCTAGTTGGCGTCGCCTACGCTGTTTAACGCTCTCCACACCCCCATATTTCTTATCTCCGGTCGTATTATCAGTGTACGCAAGTACTCGTCGCTCAGCATCCACGATGTGACAAGTGTTGTGATATTGCTATGCCTCCATAGATTCTGTGATGCATATACCGTTATAAATTATGCCGTGCCACTTGTGCGCACGTGAATGATCTATTTACCATAGCTTTTCCTTATTGCCGTGTACACAAATACAGTTCTACCTCTCGGCTCAACTGTGTTGTTGTGTTAAGCATAGTTTTATGGGCATCTACAACATTTGGTGCCCAGACTCAACCAGGTGCCCTTCACACTCAAGAGCGTGCTCAACCGGTTTGATGGGGTGGGTGACTTTGCTCTGTCCAGAAAAACTGTTGATGACATTGCTGATGATACCGAAGCTGAGGCTGCATATCCAAATGTAGTGAAGACGCTAGGAAAAGCATTCTCGCTGGAGACTCATGAAGCTTGGAAGCCGCTCACTACGAGGATGTTGGGACATCTTTTGTGTACAGGCATATCATGCGCTGATACTGTCTCTCTGTGTGGCAGCTGCGTAGCCTAGCACTGAGTTCGTCTATACTGTGATGCAGTCTGACTCTCGGTTACTGAAGATATTTTCGCGAATGATGACCCGAATGTTGCAGAATGATCAATCTGAAGGGGTCGACATTCGTACTCAACGAGTGTGGAGTAATCAGTATGTATTGGATAAGAAGTCTGAGTTACTTTATAGACAAGTCAGACAAGATGCTCAGGGTAACCACTACAAACAATTGGTGTTACCAAAAGGTGATCTACTGACTTCTGCCTTGGTTGAGTGTTATCATAAAGCCCGAGCTCATGCTGGTGTGTCTGCTACTGTACAATTTT
>NW_003204900.1:0-854 GCF_000006405.1 Perkinsus marinus ATCC 50983 | reverse complement strand
TACTGTCAACGTAAGGCGTATAGGAGACTCTATCGCACCTAAACAGAAGATGATAATTACCAGTAGCAATCTAGAGTAAGAATAACTACTTCATAGTTCTCTTCAGCCATGCAACTCTACACAAGTCAATTAGTATTTTTACTAATCGTCCACACTCAGCTTTCTGTGGGGATATGTTCGCTCGCCTCGCCTTAGACAAGGGCTCGTGAGAAGTAGCCCAGCCTGCCATGGTCCTCAATTTAGCGAAGGACTGAGGATCGCAGACTTCTGGCAGTAACTCAGTGAGTATCTACATGATGAAAGGGGGCGCGCGCTTATCAATGTTAAAAACAACGACTAACCTCCTTTCCACAGAGCATATCGTATTCACAACGATGATGACAACATGTTGCTATCAATGCAGATGGTCGGGAAAATGACAGTAACGTTCCTGAAATGAGCCGTCCCTCCCACAGGTAGGTATAGAGAACCTACTGAGACTGAGATCGGTAGCACTACCACACAAGTGCTTGGCAATACAACAGGTCGTCTTGGGCGGCCACTCAGGTTGGGATCGGATCGAATGGTATCTTCATGTCCAAATGGTAGGATACAAATGAGGTCCGAATCATGACTACTACCTAGCCCATAGATTTTCGAGTCTCTCATCATAACCAATATGAGCTGTAGAAGATACTGTCGCGTCCTCCTGTTGTTGCTGTTTCTGATCTCGCTTCTCAGCAACGAACAAGTCAGTAAGATTTAAATCAGCGATATCCATTCTCAGTCTCATGACCATTGATGACGTTGAAGTGTTGTTGGTAAGGTCTCTACGGTTTTCCTGTTTATTACGTCGAGCTTCTCTATCGACTAAT
>NW_003203334.1:0-1346 GCF_000006405.1 Perkinsus marinus ATCC 50983 | reverse complement strand
ATCATGTTCCCCAAAGGATCGTTATCCTCCTGACCCTCTTGGTGCCAGTAGTCTCCCTGGCTCGGTCCTATTACAGTCAACCGGACTCCCTAGACCACGACAGAGCATGCACCTCACCTCCTCCTTGCTGGAACCCTGCCGAGCTGTATCGATCAGAGCTTCCCTGATTCCTCATACCAGACATCTCACTTCCAAAGCCCGTCATGGTATTCCGGCCAGGCTGTCGCTGCGTATTGAACCCGTTGCTATACCCATTGGACGAGTCAAAACCTGACCCTGGTGGAGGAGACGCGCTTCGTTGACTACCACTAGTCGACGAAGCAGGAGGAGGATCTAACACATATCACTTCATGTACGACCATGCGACTCTAACACCATTACATGCCGGCATCTTCCCGTCAGCTACCGAGGGCCTCTCAGGCGGCGCGGTACCGTCAGCCAAAGCTTGAATGTAGTTCCTATAGTACTCCGCCGCCTTAGTATTATACTTTTCCGAGATCGACATCTTGTCGATTCCCTAACACACATGATGAGTCGGGTCATGGTTTCACTTATGTTACCATCTCTCGACAGAATTTGTTAAACTTGCTGTTGCCACCGAGCTCCATTTTCTTCAACTGTTTGGGGTTCCAGCTATCCATCGTGGTCGAGCGCACAAAACTAAGGTGTACCCCCAGAGATCGGTGCTTCCCTGAATACCACAAATCGCTCACATCTTCTCGTACCGTCATAACATTGTATCGCTTCGGTATTACCAGAACAGACTAGACAGAAGTAGATCCCATAAGGGACGCTTGCCCACTGTGGGTTGGCAGCACCGCAGTCACAACAGACAGCATTCTCGGGGTCCTCTTTTCGACGTGCCACGAAAAAACTCTTCGTTGCCGGGTCCATATTGGAGACAGTAAAATCGGACACTATGAATGGAGTTACAAGTAACTCCATAACGAGTGTGATCGCCCTTCGCACACTACGACGTAGTTCTTGTAATCGTTCCTAGTCCTATAGTTCCTATAACTGAAAACGTAGCTCTGAAAGGTGCCGGCCGCACTTGAAAGTTGTTCTCCTTGGCAATGATGTAACAGATAGTGTATGATAACTCGAGAGCTCTACTGACTAAACAATCTAGCGACACTTACGAACGTCAAGACACGCAATGTGGAGAATCATCATCCGAGGGAACGATTATGCTTGGGGGAACTTCGTTACAATCGGAATAGATCGCGCACATATATAATCGTTAGGTTGCGGTCTTCGACGATGCTCGTTGGGAATAGACGATGAGAGTGTTCTCTACATCCTGCTTCTCATAATGGGCCGTCACCTCCATCACTATTATCATCGGG
>NW_003212861.1:0-727 GCF_000006405.1 Perkinsus marinus ATCC 50983 | reverse complement strand
GGTCAACTTCGCTGGAGGCACGACAAGTTCTATTGGTACTCGGCTCAGTGCTAAGTCTGATTGCGGTTGATTACACTAAACCCCAACTCGAGCAACGTAGCAAGAATATACGGGTGCGTCGTACGCGTGTAAGACACGAGTAGCAATTCCCACATGAGCGGTGAATCAAGAGAGATCGAGCTCGAGCAACGTTTTTCCTCTGTCTCGCCCTGCCTGATATCTGCCACCTGGATGACCATCATAGAAATAAAAAAATGAGATTCACGGCCGCCCATGCAAAAGTACCTATCAAAGGACTATCAACCAGTCGAGATTTTCGATGAGGACTTGTTCTACAGTACATGCAGTGTTGTCAAGCATATTATACTTAGCATAATCGAACGGGGAAGAGGTAGTCCTCATCCCTGCAGAATAAGCAGGAACGAGTACTACTACCACGTGAAGAGTGCTTACTTATAAAACAAGTATTCATGTGTATTCTTTTTGTGCTCCTAAAGTTGACAGTTAAGTAGCTGTATGATCGTTGCTCTTCAGTTATCGTCTAGTTGTTCGCAGTGAGGGTTTAAGTTAAATAGCGAAGAAGACTTCTTCAAGAGAGTAGTACTCATCCGTGCATAATGAGTGTTATTGGATAAGCAGAGACGAGCACTACTACAGCCAATTCTCGATGTTTCAATACTCTACGAAACGAAGTGTTCTGTCAACCAAGACCTTATTTGTATCATCT
>NW_003211386.1:0-1369 GCF_000006405.1 Perkinsus marinus ATCC 50983 | reverse complement strand
GCAGGTTCGAATCCTGCCGCTGTCGTATGTCTGATGGCGGATGGGTTTTCAAGACATCTGAGCAGTCTCGTTTTCGAATCCTCATAGCGACTCCGATGGACATAATGAGCGAGTAGGATGCGAACGAACTGATGCGCATGACATTTGAGGAACATTGATGAGAATTGATGTATATCCCAAAAAATGTATCTACCTCTAGACTCTTATCCTATATAAGCCCTACCATTTCAGCGGATTCGCTGTCGTTGCAGCCGTCATTTGGGAAAAGACCTCATATGAAGAGTGCGAACGATGTCATTACTTCGCCGACGTTCTTGTCAAAGCGTTGGGCTACGTACGCAAGAATACGAGTCAGCTAAGTATCATCGCCCTTGCAGAGGTACTCCGCGAGGCTGTGAGGCACTCCCCTAGCAACATGAACAGGGCGGCGATTCTCATCGGGAGAGATGAGATCTTTCGGAACTTCCAGACAGCGTGTCCGAGTGGTTAAGGAGATGAACTTGAAATCCATTAGGCTGTGCCTGCGCAGGTTCGAATCCTGCCGCTGTCGTATGTCTGATGGCGTATGGGTTTTCAAGACATCTGAGCAGTCTCGCTTTCGAATCCTCATAGCGACTCCGATGGACATTATGAAAGAGTAGGATGCGAACGAACTGATGCGCATGACATTTGAGGAACATTGATGAGAATTGATGGATATCCCAAAAAATATATCTACCTCTAGACTCTTGTCCTATATAAGCCCTACCATTTCAGCGAATTCGCTGTCGTTGCAGCCATCATTTGGGAAGAGACCTCTTACGAAGAGTGCGAACGATACCATTACTACGCCGACGTTCTTGTCAAAGCGCTGGGCTACGTATGCAAGAATGCGAGTCAGCTAAATATCATCGTCCTTGCTGAGGTGTTCCGCGATGCTGTGAGCCACTCCCCTAGCAACATGAACAGGGTGGCGGTTCTCATGGGCAGAGATGAAATCCTCTGCGTCTTCCAGACAGCGTGTCCGAGTGGTTAAGGAGGTGGACTCGAAATCCACCAGGCTATGCCTGCGCAGGTTCGAATCCTGCCGCTGTCGTATGTCAGATGGCGTATGGGTTTTCAAGACATCTGAGCAGTCTCGCTTTCGAATCCTCATAGCGTCTCCGATGGACATTATGAGCGAGTAGGATGCGAACGAACTGATGCGCATGACATTTGAGGAACATTGATGAGAATTGATGTATATCCCAAAAAATGTATCTACCTGTAGACTCTTATCCTATATAAGCCCTACCATTTCAGCGAATTCGCTGTCGTTGCAGCCATCATTTGGGAAGAGACTCTCACGAAGAGTGCGAACGATACATTACTACGCCGACGTTCTTGTCAA
>NW_003199443.1:0-1861 GCF_000006405.1 Perkinsus marinus ATCC 50983 | reverse complement strand
TTGCACTAAATACTGTGGTAAGTATCGCTCAACCGTGAGTCAATATGACTGCATACAGTACATTGCTGGAAGTTACCATTGATACCGCCATGAATAACAGATCTCCAATCCGAAGGGTTATATACTCACTCAAGCTTTTGATACGCCTCAGCACACTCTGAGCAGGTGAGTAACGTGAGTTGTGGGAACCTCTCCAACAGCTCTGAGCTCATCTTCCTCAACAACCCAGGATGGGCTTTACACTCCGCCGAAGCCAACGCGCCTAGGCATGGCATATTCAGAGGCGATCCATAGGTGTTGGCGGCGGCGGCCTCACCCAACAACCTCCGAATCTGCTTTACAGAGAAGCAATGACTGATGTACTCCGCACGCCGACAAAGGGCGTCCCAAAATGCTGGGTCCAAGTGGTACTTCCCAGGGGTTGAACAAGCTACCTCAATGAGGTCTCCTGGAGGAAGGTTTACTATCGGTATCCACCTGAAGGAAACTCAACAGAGGAGTATATACCCACACTACCGTCAGAAACACGGTAATGTGAGCAGTGTAACCGAACCCATGATGAACTCGTGAACACATAGATAGGGCAAGTTGTAAGAAGTAGGATTTTATAGCAACCATATTCTATCAAATACTGTACACTGGTGCCCAAATAATATGCACCATGCAAGGACTTTACTCGTTCCTGCCCACCGACTCCCTACAAGCTCACCTCTTGAGGCCAGAGTCCTTCTTGATGAGCACAGCCTTCCGAAGATGTGCATTAGGTAGTACACCATAGGGCACAGTAGGGTCTTCAGGTAGGTGCTCCCCTCGCCATCTAACCTCAATATCATACACATAGCATCACTATTATATATTACTTCCCCTCATAGTCCCAACCATTCTCCATCCATGGTGTGACCTCCTTTCCCATCCAGGCCTTCCGTCGTTGTTCCCGCGCCCTACTACAACAACGTACCCCAACCCCTACACTCAACAACACCTCTTCTGTTGCTTCCCATCATGCTGTTTAGATGCGACCCTCTCATCGAACAAGTCCAAGCTTCCTGTTACCGCGACAGCATCCTTATGCACAACATCAGCCAACGGCAAAGTGACTCGCCGAGACCATCTGGTACACTGCCGAGGAAGGTATAAGTCACCCAGCCTGCCTTACTCAACTTCCTTCCTTTGGGCCTCTGGCTTGATACTCATCCTTCTAACAGAGCCACTAAGCTGCTTGGAAGCATTCCTACATACCTTACGAAGGGGTATTGACATGAACTACGGCCTTCACAACAACAGTGATGATGAGCTCAATGTACACAACAATCAAGTTGTTGTAGATACTCTAATACATATACTTCCCCTCAAGGGTGTAACACTGTTCTCATATGCTATTAATTCCGACGCTTTATGATCTGCCAAGTAGCAAGCACCTGTCAACGACTACACAATAGCGTATCAGACCCTCCTCTCTACCTCCTCAATAGCATCTGTATCAAAGTCATCCCGCCCGCCGAACTCATCGAAACCAATCACCGAGTGCTCTGTCTTACCTACTGAGCATACGCAATACCAACTCCACTACGAAGGTAGGCGATGGGAAGGGGAGTGATCGCTATCCCACCGTCTTTGACCAGCATGATAGTCGGCAGCATCATAATCCTAAATCGATCACATAGGAAGGGCGACTGAGATGGTTGAGGCTTCGAATTGGTGCTACTCCGAAGCCCTCACTTTTTCCGCATTGATTTTGACGAATCGAGTGCCGATGTACTTCTCTGCTAGAACAGACAAGTGCCTGCGAAAACAGCAGAATGACATGACTGGGGATCGAACCTGGGATCTCCTACTTGTCTACTATCTGACATCGCCATGT
>NW_003213233.1:0-1179 GCF_000006405.1 Perkinsus marinus ATCC 50983 | reverse complement strand
GCGGAAAGAGGCGTTCTGAAACCAGTCAGTGTGCCGTTTAACAGACACTGACGCGATGATTGCAACGTCGGGACCAAAGTGTGATCACACAGCCGCCAGGTCGGTGTTGATACGCTTAAGCTTTTCTATTGTCGCCATTTGATTAGAGAATCGTTGCGCAGTCTTATCTTCTACTTCTCGTGATGAGCATTTCCTCTCATGCGAGCTCACAGCCGATATCTTCGTTGGTTCAGAGCTCCCGCAAGAGGTGATCTGGTAAGGAAGCTTTCAAGGCTGCCGATCAGTATCCGACTCTCACTTTCTCTCGAGCATGGAGTTCATGGAGCGATAGCTCGAGTTGGCGGTATCGATTCTTTAGTACAGCCAGCTCCCTATCGAATGATCGATTGAAGGTTAGGAACAGAGACTCGAACCCCTCTCCCCTAACTGTTCGGCTGCCTTCCGCCTTCGGTCTGCCCCAGCCACCCTCTTCACGAGAGCGTCTCCCATATCCCGCAATCGCTCACACTCTCTCTTACTCGCCATGTGAAGTGAACGATAATGCCTGGCCCCGAGATCGGCTACCTAAGTCCGTTGCTACAGTAACTGCGGAACCGTGCACTCTGTCACTCACTGATGAGCGATCCTCAAAGGGTTCATTCGGCATGCAGAGGATACTCAGGAACGAGAGAACTGAATACTGTCCCAATCACCAAGAACACAACAAAGATTACACAACAACAAACGGAGGTCCTTTGCTTACCAGCGACCTGAACACAGAAATTCCATAGACTCTGCCAGCGTCACGCTGGAGCTGGGTAAGATGCTGTACTTCAAACCGGCGGCCCGGAAACCGGGGCTTGCGTTTGGCAATAGAGGACTGTTAGAAGGTTGAGATTGACTGCAGTGAAACAACTACCCGAATATCGACCTCGCAGTGCACTGAACGTTCCCTATCAAAGTTACCACTTTATTGGGTACATACGCTCCATATACATTCGAGGTTCTCAGCCCAGCCTGGGTTGTACTCGTCCAAGCCGCCCTTCGTATTATCTGATCTTCGAACTCCGGCGAGAATGCCCCGATCAGCCTCTCCGAGATGTCCTCTACTAGATGAGTCAGTCTGAACGGCGACCAGATCAGAACGCCGCGGAGACCACCACTCAGTAGTCGCCGACATGAGTGATAGGATCGCGACTC
>NW_003213131.1:0-1782 GCF_000006405.1 Perkinsus marinus ATCC 50983 | reverse complement strand
GTGCTAACTTGTCTAGAGTGGAACATGTGCCATGCGTCTAACTTGCCTAGAGTGGAACATGTGCCATGCGTCTAACTCCCGTCTTGAGTGGAACATGTGCCATGCGTCTAACTCGCCTAGAGTGGAACATGTGACATGAGTCTAACTTGTCTAGAGTGGAACATGTGCCATGCGTCTAACTTGCCTAGAGTGGAACATGTGCCATGTGTCTGACTTGCCTAGAGTGGAACATGTGCCATGCGTCTAACTCCCGTCTTGAGTGGAACATGTGCCAAGCGTGTGGAAGTGTGTTTAAGTCGTAGTTACGTTGTCGGTAGTTCTGAGCGTTGACGTTGTCGTGGTTGTAACAACTGGGCGAACCCACTACTAAAGAACACTCTTCAATTGGGTGGTGTGGCTATATATAATTTAGTTTCGTATCATTTCATTTGTTCAACAATTTTTGTTGAATAACATCGATGGGGAACAAGCGAGCCGAGAGGCGCAAGCGCAAGAACGCTCGACATGTAGTGTCATAAATTCTGTCTGAGTTTTCTAATGACATGCTCCTTTCAGGCTCAAGAACAAGCTGACGACAAGGAAGAGTTACGAGAGTTACGTGCTAAGCTTTTGACGTAAGCTTCTTAGTTGACGCTCAGCATGGGGTGTTACACAGGCATGTGTTTCTCAGATATGCTCAACCCTCAACGCGGTCGGATCTCGAGAATAGCGAGCAGGTCGAGGACGCAAGTTTTGTGGAGGTACAAGCCATGTCCTAACTCTACTTATTGGAGTCTGTGGGATAGTAGTTTTTTCATATATCCTTTTCCTCAGGCTGTTCTAGTGGAGGACGACAAGAACAATGTTCTGATTGCAAGATTGAAGGCTGAAGTCGGTGTTTATCAATTCACCTGTGCTTGATCAATATATATCTGATATATTATATCACTACCAGGTCACTTCCGCAAAAGCACGGGCTGCTGATGCTGAAGCTGAAATACAGAGGTGTGCAATCATTATCGGTCTTGCGACTACATTGACCCGCTCTTAGGGTACGCGACGAAAGTGGCGGTGAGTGCCGACGTTTGCAGGAACAAGTTGAAAGATTGAAAGCTGAAGTCGGTGTTTATCAATTCACCTGTGCTTGATCAATATATATCACTACCAGGTCACATCCGCAGAAACACGGGCTGCTGATGCTGAAGCTGAAATACAGAGGTGTGCAATCATTATCGGTCTTGCGACTGAATTGACTCGCTCTTAGGGTACGCGACGAAAGTGGCGGTGAGTGCCGACGTTTGCAGGAACAAGTTGAAAGATTGAAAGCTGAAGTCGGTGTTTATCAATTCACCTGTGCTTGATCAATATGTATCACTACCAGGTCACATCCGCAGAAACACGGGCTGCTGATGCTGAAGCTGAAATACAGAGGTGTGCAATCATTATCGGTCTTGCGACTGAATTGACTTGCTCCTAGGGTACGCGACGAAAGTGGCGGTGAGTGCCGACGTTTGCAGGACGATGTAGAGCAGCTGAGGATGAAGGTAAGGAGACTCATCTCACAAAGTTCATACGGCGTTGACAGATTAAAGCAGCTGGGCGGAGGAATCTCGAGTTGGAGGGGTAATTGCTGAGCACTCACAGTGTAACGCTGTGATCCTAATTTCGGTGTTTGTTTGCAGGAAAATATCGACGAATGAGTCATTGAGCAGAGACAAGCAAGATGTACTATACAAAGAGCTGAGCAGAATTACATTTTACGAGTAAGTCGTAGAGTTGCCTCGTTGAAATTTCGAGCCTTGA
>NW_003205985.1:0-3753 GCF_000006405.1 Perkinsus marinus ATCC 50983 | reverse complement strand
CCAAAAAATGTATCTACCTCTAGACTCTTATCCTATATAGCCCTACCATTCAGCGAATTCGCTGTCGTGCAGCCATCATTTGGAAGAGACCTCTCACGAAGAGTGCGAACGATACCATTACTACGCCGACGTTCTTGTCAAAGCGCTGGGCTACGTATGCAAGAATGCGAGTCAGCTTAATATCATCGTCCTTGCTGAGGCGCTCCGCGATGCTGTGAACCACTCCTCTAGCAACATGAACAGGGTGGCGATTCTCATGGGCAGAGATGAGATCCTCTGCGTCTTCCAGACAGCGTGTCCGAGTGGTTAAGGAGATGGTCTTGAAATCCATTAGGCTCTGCCTGCGCAGGTTCGAAACCTGCCGCTGTCGTATGTCTGATGGCGTATGGGTTTTCAAGACATCTGAGCAGTCTCGCTTTCGAATTCTCATAGCGACTCCGATGGACATTATGAACGAGTAGGGTGCGAACGAACTGATGCGCATGACATTTGAGGAACATTGATGAGAATTGATGTATATCCCAAAAAATGTATCTACCTCTAGACTCTTATCCTATATAAGCCCTACCATTTCAGCGAATTCGCTGTCGTTGCAGCCATCATTTGGGAAGAGACCTCTTACGAAGAGTGCGAACGATACCATTACTACGCCGATATTCTTGTCAAAGCGCTGGGCTACGTATGCAAGAATGCGAGTCAGCTTAATATCATCGTCCTTGCTGAGGCGCTCCGCGATGCTGTGAGCCACTCCTCTAGCAACATGAACAGGGTGGCGATTCTCATGGGCAGAGATGAGATCCTCTGCGTCTTCCAGACAGCGTGTCCGAGTGGTTAAGGAGGTAGACTCGAAATCCACTAGGCTATGCCTGCGCAGGTTCGGATTCTGCCACTGTCGCATGTCTGATGGCGTTTGGGTTTTCAAGACATCTAAACAGCCTCGCCTTCGAATCCTTATAGCGATTCCGATGGACATTAGGAATAAGTAGGTTGCGAACTAACCAAAGCGCATGACATTTGAGGAACATTGATGAGAACTGATGTATATCCCAAAAATGTATCTCCCTCTAGACTCTTTGAGACAGATTGAGACGATTTGTTGTTTTGCATGGCTGGGTGTATCATGTTATCGTGATAATTGACTGTTTCCAAAAAAAAAACCTCTAGACTCTTATCCTATATGAGCCCTACCATTTCAGCGGATTCGCTGTCGTTGCAGCCGTCATTTGGGAAAAGACCTCATATGAAGAGTGCGAACGATGTCATTACTTCGCCGACATTCTTGTCAAAGCGTTGGGCTACGTACGCAAGAATGCGAGTCAGCTAAATATCATCGTCCTTGCAGAGGTACTCCGCGAGGCTGTGAGGGACTCCCCTAGCAACATGAACAGGGCGGCGATTCTCATCGGGAGAGATGAGATCTTTCGGAACTTCCGGTCAGCGTGTCCGAGTGGTTAAGGAGATGATCTTGAAATCCATTAGGCTCTGCCTGCGCAGGCTCGAATCCTGCCGCTGTCGTATGTCTGATGGCGTATGGGCTTTCAAGACATCTGAGCAGTCTCGCTTTCGAATCCTCATAGCGACTCCGATGGACATTATGAACGAGTAGGATGCGAACGAACTGATGCGCATGACATTTGAGGAACATTGATGAGAATTGATGTATATCCCAAGAAATGTATCTAGTCAAAGCGCTGGGCTACGTATGCAAGAATGCGAGTCAGCTAAATATCATCGTCCTTGCTGAGGTGCTCCGCGATGCTGTGAGCCACTCCCCTAGCAACATGAACAGGGTGGCGATTCTCATGGGTAGAGATGAGATCCTCTGCGTCTTCCAGACAGCGTTTCCGAGTGGTTAAGGAGGTGGACTCGAAATCCACTAGGCTATGCCTGCGCAGGTTCGAATCCTGTCGCTGTCTTATGTCTGATGGCGTATGGGTTTTCAAGACATCTGAGCAGTCTCGCTTTCGAATCCTCATAGCGACTCCGATGGACATTATGAGCGAGTAGGATGCGAACGAACTGATGCGCATGACATTTGAGGAACATTGATGAGAATTGATGTATATCCCAAAAAATGTATCTACCTCTAGACTCTTATCCTATATAAGCCCTACCATTTCAGCGAATTCGCTGTCGTTGCAGCCATCATTTGGGAAGACACCTCTTACGAAGAGTGCGAGCGAGACCATTACTACGCCGACGTTCTTGTCAAAGCGCTGGGCTACGTATGCAAGAATGCGAGTCAGCTTAATATCATCGTCCTTGCTGAGGCGCTCCGCGATGCTGTGAGTCACTCCTCTAGCAACGTGAACAGGGTGGCGATTCACATGGGCAGAGCTGAGATCCTCTGCGTCTTCCAGACTGCGTGTCCGAGTGGTTAAGGAGGTGGACTTGAAATCCATTAGGCTCTGCCTGCGCAGGTTCGAATCCTGCCGCTGTCGTATGTCTGATGGCGTATGGGTTTTCAAGACATCTGAGGAGTCTCGCTTTCGAATCCTCATAGCGACTCCGATGGACATTATGAACGAGTAGGGTGCGAACGAACTGATGCGCAGGACGTTTGAGGAACATTGATGAGAATTGATGTATATCCCAAGAAATGTATCTACCTCTAGACTCTTATCCTATATAAGCCCTACCATTTCAGCGAATTCGCTGTCGTTGCAGCCATCATTTGAGAAGAGACCTCTTACGAAGAGTGCGAACGATACCATCACTACGCCGACGTTCTTGTCAAAGCGCTGGGTTACGTATGCAAGAATGCGAGTCAGCTAAATATCATCGTCCTTGCTGAGGTGCTCCGCGATGCTGTGAGCCACTCCCCTAGCAACATGAACAGGGTGGCGATTCTCATGGGTAGAGATGAGATCTTTCGAAATTTTTAGACAGCGTGTCCGAATGGTTAAGGAGATGGACTCGAAATCCTGTAGGCTATGCCTGTGCAGGTTCGAATTCTGCTGCTGTCGTATGTCTGATGGCGTATGGGTTTTCAAGACATCTGAGCAGTCTCGCTTTCGAATCCTCATAGCGACTCCGATGGACATTATGAACGAGTAGGATGCGAACGAACTAATGCGCATGACATTTGAGGAACATCGATGAGAATTGATGTATATCCCAAAAAATGTATCTACCTCTAGACTCTTTAAGACAGATTAAGACGATTTGTTGTTTTGTATGGCTGGGTGTATCATGTTATCATGATAATTGACTGTTTCCAAAAAAAAACCTCTAGACTCTTATCCTATATAAGCCCTACCATTTCAGCGGATTCGCTGTCGTTGCAGCCGTCATTTGGGAAAAGACCTCATATGAAGAGTGCGAACGATGTCATTACTTCGCCGACGTTCTTGTCAAAGCGTTGGGCTACGTACGCAAGAATGCAAGTCAGCTAAATATCATCGTCCTTGCTGAGGTGCTCCGCGATGCTGTGAGCCACTCCCCTAGCAACATGAACAGGGTGGCGATTCTCATGGGCAGAGACGAGATCCCCTGCGTCTTCCAGACAGCGTGTCCGAGTGGTCAAGGAGATGGACTTGAAATCCATTAGGCTCTGCCTGCGCAGGTTCGAATTCTGCCGCTGTCGTATGTCTGATGGCGTATGGGTTTTCAAGACATCTGAGCAGTCTCGCTTTCGAATCCTCATAGCGACTCCGATGGACATTATGAACGAGTAGGATGCGAACGAACTGATGCGCATGACATTTGAGAACATTGATGAGAATTGATGTATATCCCAAGAAATGGATCTAC
>NW_003213575.1:0-2271 GCF_000006405.1 Perkinsus marinus ATCC 50983 | reverse complement strand
TTAATGGACTAACAGTATTTCTTGCCCTATGAGAACCTCAGCCTCGACTCGTCTCTAAGGGACTAGCAAAAGAGTGTTTCTCGTTTCTATGAAAACCTCAGCCACGACTCGTCCATAATGGACTAACAGTGGCGTGTTCCTCGTCCCTATAAGACAAGTTAGCTCACTGTAAAAAGTGGCGTTCGGTCAGTGAAATTCTCGCACCGTTTCGCCTGGCATAGTAAACACAACAGCTACTTAGTTTAGAGCAGGGTAGAGTTTTCAGTCACTCAGTTGAGTGGTGTCCTTCTACGAGGGAGTTGGGTGAGACCGCGCCTGGCAGTGCATTAGCATCTGAAGGCAACGAGCTGGTGGCTTTGGTAGCTAGACTAAAACGCCTCTTTGGGCTAGCCGCTACTAGCATCCCCCGTAGGAAGGTTGAAAAAATTGGTGGCAACAAACCGTGCCTACACCAATACATTAATAAAGTGTAGTAGACAAAGACAGAAAGACTTTACATCTTAGATTCTAGCTCAATCGTGACGCACTCACTCTTGTTCATAGCGTCACACAGACCAGGGGGACATGATTGTTGTGTCAGAGGAGTGCTTCGCTCTCCCCGTAATTGTCGGGCTCCACTGAGACGCATTTTACGTCTGTTAATGGATTAACTCGGGTAGTCAATAACCGGTCAATAACAGCTGCAACTCGTCCCTAATGGACTAGCAGTAGAATGCTCGTCGGGACTAGCTAATACGAGAACCTCAGCCGCGACTCATCCTTAATGGACTAACAGTATTTCTTGTCCCTATGAGAACCTCAGCTGTGACTCGTCCCTCATAAACTAGCAGTATTTTTCATCCCTATGAGAACCTCAGCTGCGACTCGTCTCTGAGAGACTAGCAGCCCACTGTAGAAAGTGTTGCTCGGTTAGGCCTTGGAGAGTTGTCATAAGGATTTGTTGTAGAATTTCTCGGGGTTTTTTATGCTTGCGACTCCGGATGAGCTGCCGCTCATCCCTAATGGACTAACAGTGGCGTGTGTCTCGTCTCCATGAGAACCTCAGCTGCGACTCGTTCCTAAGGGACTAACAGTATTTTTCGTCCCTATAAGAACCTCAGCTGCGACTCGTCTCTAATGGACTAACAGTGGCGCGTTCCTCGTCCCTATAAGACAAGTTAGCTCACTGTAAAAAGTGGCGTTCGGTTAGTAGTCAATAACCGGTCAATAGCAGCTGCGACTCGTCCCTAAGGGACTAGCAGTAGAATGCTCGTCGGGACGAGCTGATACGAGAACCTCAGCTGCGACTCGTCTTTAAGGGACTAACAGTGGCGTGTGTCTCGTCTCCATGACAACCTTAGCTGCGACTCGTCTCTATGGGACTAGCAGTAGAATGCTCGTCGGGACTAGCTGATACGAGAGCCTCAGCTGCGACTCATCCTTAATGGACTAACAGTATTTCTTGCCCTATGAGAACCTCAGCCTCGACTCGTCTCTAAGGGACTAGCAAAAGAGTGTTTCTCGTTTCTATGAAAACCTCAGCCACGACTCGTCCCTAATGGACTAACAGTGGCGTGTTCCTTGTCCCTATAAGACAAGTTAGCTCACTGTAAAGAGTGGCGTTCGGTTAGTGAAATTCTCGCACCGTTTCGCCTGGCATAGTAAACACAACAGCTACTTAGTTTAGAGCAGGGTAGAGTTTTCAGTCACTCAGTTGAGTGGTGTCCTTCTACGAGGGAGTTGGGTGAGACCGCGCCTGGCAGTGCATTAGCATCTGAAGGCAACGAGCTGGTGGCTTTGGTAGCTAGACTAAAACGCCTCTTTGGGCTAGCCGCTACTAGCATCCCCCGTAGGAAGGTTAAAAAAATTGGTGGCAACAAACCGTGCCTACACCAATACATTAATAAAGTGTAGTAGACAAAGACAGAAAGACTTTACATCTTAGATTCTAGCTCAATCGTGACGCACTCACTCTTGTTCATAGCGTCACACAGACCAGGGGGACATGATTGTTGTGTCAGAGGAGTGCTTCGCTCTCCCCGTAATTGTCGGGCTCCACTGAAACGCATTTTACGTCTGTTAATGGATTAACTCGGGTAGTCAATAACCGGTCAATAACAGCTGCAACTCGTCCCTAATGGACTAGCAGTAGAATGCTCGTCGGGACTAGCTAATACGAGAACCTCAGCCGCGACTCATCCTTAATGGACTAACAGTATTTCTTGCCCTATGAGAACCTCAGCTGCGACTCGTCTCTAAGGAACTAGCAGTAGAGTTTTTCTCGTCCCCATA
>NW_003214481.1:0-977 GCF_000006405.1 Perkinsus marinus ATCC 50983 | reverse complement strand
TACAAGAATTGTTGAGATGGCGCCTAATAACGCCTTGGAATTGCTAGGGCTCCGCCAGCTAATGCACTATCTATATCTCCTGGGAAGCGGTGAAACTCTTACCTTTACTCTTCTTGGGAAGAAGTGTAGTGTGGATGTTGGGCAAAACGCCACCGCTCGCGAGAGTAACACCAGCGAGGAATTTGTTAAGTTCCTCATCGTTGCGGACCGCCAGCTGAATGTGGCGAGGTATGATACGAGTCTTCTTGTGGTCTCGCGCAGCGTTACCAGCGAGCTCAAGAATCTCAGCGACGAGATATTCTAGAACAGCGGCCAAATAGACTGGCGCTCCAGAACCGACGCGCTTAGCATAACGGCCCTTCTTCAGATACCTTGCGATACGGCCAACAGGGAACTGTAGACCAGCCTTGGCGGAGCGAGACTTGGCTCCACTGCCACTCTTCTTGCCAGCTTTGCCACGACCTCCTTTACCCTTTCCGGACATGGTTTTACTATCAAGGATTTAGTTTAAACGGATGATGGTCAGAGTTATGCACCACTGGTTGATGTGATATCGTACGCGATCTGATGGAAAAAACGTTAAATGTTTACGAACCGATGAATGGCGATTTCTAATTTTCGCCTTAAAATTACACCTATTTTTACGGAAGTTCGAATATTTAGATGGCGTTGAATAACGCCTTGTAATGCATGTTAGACTCAAGAGGCTTCTGATAGCTTACGATCTCTCGCCACGGATCCTCCTGGCGAGCTGCATATCCTTAGGCATGATAGTTACACGCTTAGCATGGATGGCACAGAGGTTGGTATCTTCGAAGAGACCCACAAGATAGGCTTCGGCAGCCTCTTGTAGAGCCATTACGGCGCTACTCTGAAACCTCAGATCAGTCTTGAAGTCTTGGGCGACTTCACGGACAAGCCTCTGAAATGGTAGCTTGCGAATAAGAAGGTCAGTGCTCTTCTGATATCGCCTAATT
>NW_003216221.1:0-4321 GCF_000006405.1 Perkinsus marinus ATCC 50983 | reverse complement strand
TTCCGAGAGTCGGCACTTCAATCGGCTCTGAGCTCAGCTGTGAATAGTCATAACATGGTGAGGAAAGTCTCCCGAGCTCAGCTACCGCAAAACATATAAAACGACAACTCGTGATAGTCATCTCAGATTTTTCAGCTAACTGGGTTTCTTGTGAAATGCAGTAGTAGAAATTGTTTAAAATTGGGTATTCGAAACTGTAACAGCCATGTTTGATAGATTTACAATATAATATTTTTTTCCCGAGCAGCACTCGTTTTCACCAGTATAGGAGTATGGCCGCGAACTCAGCAGCTTATCCGAAATGAGCGGCTAAGCCCAAATATATGTTCTGAATATAATATTTACTTGCTAAATACAATAGATTTATATCATATTGTATAGTAATATAATATCTTTTTAATAGTAATATACCTAGCCGTATAACACACTATCTACCGGTGCATACTGCGGGCTCAGACAGCAGCGACTGAGCCTGCAGCTAGACCTCTATACTGGCTGTTGCTCGCCTGGTCGGAGGGGTGCTGCACAAGAAAAAGAAGAAAAAGAATAATATAGCTAGCTAGTAATGATGCCGCAGAAAAAGTGAATAACACACATATTGGTAGCATTATGAATTTCTCAGTTTTTATCTTAAGTTCTCCAATGCAAGATTCAAACCATGCCCGATCGAGTACCACGCCGCGAGAAGATGAGGACGGCGGCGTTGTGAATATTATGACCTTTAATACGTGGTTAATACCGGTAGTGAATTTTGGGGAAAATTTAGTTATTTTAATATCAATTGAAATTTAATTTTTTGGGAAAATTATGGTTGAAATTTCTTGATATTTCTGGTAAATTGTATTATTCATATCTATGAGTGATCACATAATCTGGCAAATGAGCATTGATTTCATCGTGTATGACGTGTGAAATGTAAATGCCGATTCACCAGAAGAGTGGTTGTAATAAATCTATATATATAAAATCAACATACATATGCTTATGAAGTTGATAATAATGGTAGAGATGCATCTATAAATAAAATATAATCGTATGAGATTGCGATATATTTAATATTATGTTATTGTTAATACTTATTTATATTATACTGTAATGGAGTTTCGTCACCCTATTGATATTGAAAACAGTAGGGAAAAACATATGTTTTCAAATCGCCACTTCATATCGCGCCCCCTTTCACATGGAGGATCACACCACTTCACGTAAAACTTCGCGTCGTGGAATTCTTATAC
Source organism: Perkinsus marinus ATCC 50983 (assembly GCF_000006405.1). Classification (NCBI taxonomy): domain Eukaryota; phylum Perkinsozoa; order Perkinsida; family Perkinsidae; genus Perkinsus; species Perkinsus marinus. The sequence goes on along the minus strand of NW_003216221.1, from coordinate 3,086 downwards.
CACTGGGAGGAAATGCATTATATTTGATTTATATTTCATTCGATGATTTTATGGTAACAGGTTCGAGCGAGATTTCCGGGATGTCTGGACTCGCGCATTCCGGAGAGAGCTCTTCGGGTTTGTCAGCACATAGAGGAACAAGCGGCTGCATTTGATTTGGATGTAATAATAGATTAGCGAAGAGTAGTTCTATTTTAGTATTAATATTGGTATGAAATTACATTATTTCGTTACGACGTATTGCGAAGCGAGCAACAACAGGCACTTTCGTGTAGTGTGTGCGTGCAGAATTATACGGGGCTTGGGAGGCCAGCAGATGGATCAAACGACTGTTGGCGCGAAATCTGGATTTTAGAGCGGCTCGAAGAGATATATGCAGGAAAACATTGTTGATGGAAAAATGTTCAAGCCGGGGATCGAACCGGGCTGGACATATGTCAAATCCATTGATTGAATCAACGCGGACTGGGCGAGCTCCGCCTCATCGTTACGAAGACCTCGTGCCAATATTGAAAATTGTGCATTGAAGTTTCTTCACTTTAGTGATATGAAAAACACTAGTGGGGAACATATTTCACGACTACTGCATATCACCGCGTTGAATATCGCGTTTTTCGCCGAGTTTTACGACGCCACTTCACGTAAAACGGGTCGTGAAACTGCAGCACGCACAACTGCAGCACGCACACCCGTGATGTGAAAAACACTAGTGAAAAACACATTTCACATTTCACTTCGCGAAAAACGCATGTGAACAGTGAATTTCGTGTAAAACATGTGAGGTGTTTTTCATGTGATATGCAAAACGCGAAATCATTTCGCGTTTTACGCGTTTGGCGCGATATGCATGCAAATTTCTAGCTGGTCAACTCTGGCTTCAGTGATCCTCCAGTCCAACTGAATATCTATACATATCCATGAAATTATTCAAGGCTAGTCGACTAGGTGGTGTGGACCGAAGACTTGCGGGGCTCCCCCCGAAGTCTCGGTCACAAGACAGGTGCCCGATTAATTGGTGCCGTACCAGTGGCCACTGTCACTGTGGAGTGAGCTCTGCCATGCAGTGGCACAGTCCCTGTCGGCCATCACCGTCGTACCATTGACGGATCAAGTCCTTTCTGGGAAGATGCGGGTTCGAATCCCATGGATGTCATTATTCAAAACTTTCCACCCCTGCCACCATTTGGACTCGAGCTGCCTGCGGCAGCGTGCCTCGGATCATCTGTATTCCGCAACGTATGAATGAACCGCCACAGGGTATGATTTACTCTTAAGGTCTCCAAGGCTTGGAGTCCAAGCCCTGCTCTTACTGAGCTATCCGAACCAGTATAAGGTGAAGACCTGATGAAGCCGGCGTGGACGGGTACTCCGTGAAATCTTAGCATGTATAGTCGAACTGGTTAGCCTGTTCGGCCGTACATCGAGAGGTCCCCGGTTCGAACCTCGCTCAGCTCTCGCCCACAATCCCTCACAGAGGGGTCCGCAAGGCTGGTTGCTACATATGGCTGTTGACGGGATGATGATCATGATCATCCCACGAGGCCCCAACGTGGAAGTGCCAGTAGTAAGACGGATCCCGCGAGTGAGGTGACTCCATAGAGTGAAATGTGGGTGGACAGCTGGCAGTGGCATGAAGAGGACTTTTAATGGATGTTACTGCGAGATGGGGTGTTTTTCGCGTTTTTCCCCGTATAAAACGCGAAAAACGCGTATTTTCTGGCAAATTACGCGTTATTTCGCGAAAAATGAAGGTGAAGTGTAATACGTGTTTTTCACTGGTCTTTTCACCCTAGTCGGTGCATATCGCGATTTACTCCATGTGAATTTCGCGAAAACGCGTTTTTTCACGCGAAATTCACATCGGGAAGTGAAATTCATTTTACATGCCTTTTTTCACGTCTCGAAATCGCGTTTTTCTCGATAAAAAATTTCGCGAAATTCACAATCTCCCTTGTGAAATAAATGGTGCAAAACGCCGATTACTCGGAGTTTTTCGCGTTTATCGCGAAATGCCGGAAGCGTTTTACGTGAAATGTGATGATTTGTCTGGTGTAATTCGCGAAGTGTTTTCAATTCACTTCACATCGCGAATATCACGTTTTTCACGTGGAGTATTACGCCACTTCGCGTAAAACGGGTGAAACTCCAATATATTATCACCAATATTTGGGAAAATAATGTTTTTCGGAGTGATCGTAATAGAAAGATCGTCGTTCACTGTCGTTTTTGGTTGTGAAATTCTCATTATTTTTGTCGAAAATGTACATTTACTCCAAAGGGACGCAAGAGTTCCGAAGTGAATTTTCCTGTGTGTTTCGAAGTAGTGTGGGGGAAAATTAAGCACATGTGAGAATTTTGGTAAATTCTGTTCATTGGTTTCTGTTCACTCCTATATGGGTGGGGAAATTGCTGAGATCGGCTGAGGAAAGTGATAAAGTAAATTCCTCCTCCAACACTGGTGTCGGATTCAGGTAGCAACATTGCAGGAAGCGTGGACAGGTCGTCAGTCCGCAGTAGCTAGTATGATCAATACTCTATTTTGCGGAAGATTTTTTGCGAGGGGGGAGCTCATAAGATATGTGCAGAATCGTGAGTGGGGATCTGCGGATGATGTTGTTGTTACGACGAAGTTTTGGTTGATGTGATTAATTGTCTTCCGACGTGTACAGTTCTTTCGCGAGGCCATTGCAGTTTCACAACCCGTTTTACGTGAAGTGAAAAACGCGATATTCGCGGTGATATGCAGTAGTCGTGAAATATGTCTCCACTAGTGTCAAGAAACTGCATTGAAATGGTCGCTCGATAATTTATGACTTTGGGAACTCGGGTCGGGTTTTATTCTTCTGATTTCTATGGTTTATTATTATGATTTATACCATACGCTGTGAGGTCATTAGAATGGAGTTTCTTGACCCTAGTGATGTGAAAAACATATTTCACGACTGCTGCAGAGCGTTTTTCACAGAGTATTACGCCACTTGAAGAAAAACGGATGAAACTCTCATGATCCGATGGACTTGTTGCGATTTGTGAAAAGTGAAAGCTCAATATGGAAATTTGCAATGATCGTGCAGCTGGGTGTGTTT
>NW_003201197.1:0-1669 GCF_000006405.1 Perkinsus marinus ATCC 50983 | reverse complement strand
AAGCGACCAATACTGCGTTTATCACTGCTCACTACTGTGAAGTCAGTGCTGATCATTAGCTAATTCTGGAAGTAAGGACCCATCTGCACGTCGAATGAGAGTGTCAACAGGAGTCAACCCGTCTCAGACAAAACATTTTCCAGGCAACTGTCGACCTTGCTCAAAACGGCGCACGCACAATGATAGTCGTCGTGATAAGTGGCCAGCTCCAAGACATGTGATACACAAAAAAAACAAAACAGCTCCTTGCCTTCTAGAGGGAGCTAGAGGAAATCTATCCTTAATGCTACACAAAGTGGAGGTGTGATTATTATTGACTAGTTTGGGAGACCGTCAGATATCAGTACTTCAAGGTTCGACTATTCTGGTGTTCGAGTGTGTGGGAAGTTAGCAATATTCCGTCTACAGCTTGAAGTAGCTTGAAGTATTGTTGATTATCAGGAAGTGGAAAGTCGGCGGTAAAATGAAGGAATTTATTAGTTAGCTTAGGGCTTTTGTCAAGCGGTATTACGCCTCACGTTGGTAAGACAGTTTATACTCTCTTCTTGTGTGTGGAATTACCATTATAATAACAGAGGCTGATGTCGCAAACCAGCAAAATCGTCATAGCACCAGATTGATGCCACCAGTTACCACTAACCTCAATCAGTTCGATGATATAGTTCATAAGCCTTCAGCAGGTCTAAACAGTTGCGAAAAGGAGGCGAGTGAAAATCGTTAGGCAGTACGATACGCGCAGTGCACGCTGTCTCAATCAGAACTGCTTTCATTCCACCTGAACTTCCAAATGGAATACGAAGCTCTAGTTCGATGTTTGGATTATTAAGACATCGGAAGTAATTGTACATCTTCAACGTAACAGAAGATATTAAGATTCGTTCCAAGACGGCGATGTACCAATATTCCAAGAGACGTTGATTCGTTTGATCAGAAGAGTCGTTGTGTTCTTTTACATATCTTATGTAATAGTATATGACTGAACTGTTCCCACTCCGTTGCAGTGAGTACTTGCGCAACTCTTCACCAGAAAATCCACGCAGCGCCCATAATTGACATCTGCGATTAACTGTAACACACAGGCGAGGTCTGTGGCAGTAGTCACTATCCTGAGAACTCAATCATACGACGAGAGTGTTGTCACGGCTGCTGCGTACAAACTGGTAAAGCGTTCAGCGAAGAAAGGAAAAAACAAAGATAAAACTGCATCACTTGCTCACTAACTGGTCGATATTTGCTATCTGAACCTGACCCAATACGATCTGTCAGATGTAAGAACGGCAACGAAGCCTACCCCTGTGCATGCGACGACGAGCAATATGCCTAGAGCGAAGAGTGCGACAGGAGCGGCGTTCCTCTTGGTCCAAAGTGTAGATCCAGCAGGTCTCGACTGAAACACGAAGAAGGGTGATGAAAGGATAGTAAAACCGTGTGTAGTTACATTGACGAAGAACAGCGGAGGCAACACGAATGTGATGATATTACAAACAGTTGAACCGAGAAAGGCAAAAACGACCTGAAAACGAACATTACTTGGGGATACACATGTGAGCATAGCACCTGTATGTGGGGCACTGCGATAGCGCAGGCAAGAGATGTGATGCAAAGAAGCAGAATCTCCGCTACACCTGAGCAAGACACTTCAGAGGCTCCTCGTGCGCTCATAAAAGTT
>NW_003213980.1:0-1320 GCF_000006405.1 Perkinsus marinus ATCC 50983 | reverse complement strand
GATGCAGCGGTCGTTGGCATGGGATTGAGTGCACTACCTCTCGATGCAGGGTTTCAATCTATATGATACATGCCTTTTTGCTTCCAGAGTGGCCCATTGGACCAGGTCCAGACCGTACGGATATCATGTGCTGTCATAAGCTGTATTCACGGTCTGAAAGAATTCCATCACCGAGAGCAAATTGGACAAACCGACTATCACGCGTTACTTCTCAATGCATTGCTTCGATCGGAGCCGGCCCCCGACGAACTCATCAAATGCATTGCGACGGTCTGGTCGGAATCAAGAGCGGCTTACACCTTGCCCTGCCTCATTCCATTTCCTGCTGCCCGGAATGTCCCCACTACATCTGGCGCTGGAGGAGCTGGTTGAGGTCCTCAAACTGTTCGCCTCGGTCTTGGGAGGTGGAACGACATTTAGAGGCGGCCCAGTAGTTGGCGGTTCAGGTCCATCGCCAAAATCCGGTGGAGATATATCCTCCTTTGCATCATTGGGATATGCGAATATACTGTCACCAGTCAGCGACAATCCTACGATGAGGTTGACAGGAGCTAGCGCTGTTGGCCTCTTCCCTGCCTTAACGGTGAACGAGAATTCCCACCGACAGCGACTAGAGTTGTGAGTCTATCCCTCCCTCTATTCTGTCCCGGTCAGTTGATGTTAGGAAGGATATGATCGAGCCGGAGGAAGTCCACATGAAAACGAGATTTTCCTAGAGGCAATTTGTCTCTCACGATAGGCGTTCACGAAGCTTGGCTTCCCACCTGGCGGGCCAGCGTTATCGAGAGCTCGATTTGTGGCTATCCTTGAGAAGCTGTGCGCCGATACCAACAGCGCCAGAGTTGTTCGTTACGATCTGTTCAAGGCGGAGGTGTGGCGATTGACGAGAGAACAACATCGCCTCAGTGAGGTTCGACTCAACCACGCGGTTTAATACAGTTATGATGTTGCTCAGGTCTGTCCCCTGCTGCCGTTCTCGGAGGCTGAGATAATAAAGTACCGAGAGGCTTTCGAGGACTGTGATCATGAGCACACTGGTCGTGTTAGCCTCGCTGAGCTCAGGCTTGCACTGAAAGATATCATAGCGTAGCTTGGGCGGCAAGGCTGTTTTCAATTTTGACCTTCGCAACGATGATTGATGAGGTTGTGTGACACACAACCTGCATCTACACTGTAGATCATTCGCCGATGTCACTGAGAATGAGCATGAGTGCACAGAAGAGCGGACCGGGATGACTTCTCGAGAGAGGTAGGGCTACGTCTTTGGTCAGCTGGACTGTTCATGTGGTGGTGACACTGATGGTGACAGGTCTTTGGTGA
>NW_003216785.1:2789-4362 GCF_000006405.1 Perkinsus marinus ATCC 50983 | reverse complement strand
GCAATGCGCATAAACATTCGAGGAGTGGGCCGTTTGTGGCTTCCGTACGTTCCCTCTCCGGACTCGCGCGTGGATTAGCGAAGAATGGAAAACTGGCGGAGCCGCGGATCGAACCCACGACCTCGCCCGAAAATTCCGGAAATTTCAACCACTTCTATTTTTCCCGAAATTTCGGGAAATTTCCGCTTGAAAGAATTTTTTCTTTCCAGCCCGAACAACCCTGCATGCGAGTACAACAAATCATCATGACATGTCTTATACTGCGAACTCGGTCGACTTAATTACGGCCACTCTTCCTCCTTGGCCGCCGCTTCATCCCTTTGATTCAGTCTTGAGTCGTCCAAGAATCCGAAGAGCTTCGGTCCAGATCCAACTTCGAGGCTCGCCATCTTCAAGTTGCTGCGAGTGCTTCAGGTCCAGTCTTCTCCAACTCCCTCCGTCCTTCAGGTTCTTCTCTCGAGGCTTGACCAACAAGAACTGGATCCAGCATATGGTAGAGTGCCAGGGTAGGTACCGGTAGACGTGTCACTGGTCAAGATTGGCCCAGGTGCTGAGGGACTCAAAAGCCTGAGATCCCCACCTTCTATGCGCAGGTACAACATCCCGGAGGGTAGGCGCAAGAAGGGGCTGACCCATTGGAGAGGTCAGAGCAGCATGCATCGAGGCATCAGTCCCTTGGTCCTCTCTAACCCTAAAGGTTAGCAGAGGATGGAGCTAGGCTCTCTTTTCATTTCTTTTCTGGTGCTCGGGACTTGAGTTCATATAGTAAGAACTCGCACCGTGCTCAAGGCACAGACCACAAACCTCTGGCGTAGGCAAGATCCAGAGGCGGGTCTTAGCGACATTAGAGATCGCGAGGACCAAGTGACAGTACCGGACACCACACCACTAGACCAATAAAGATGATTTTGGATCGCATTGTTTTACACTGCGACAGTTTTACTATTAGGCGAGCGAGTATATGTACGAATCTCTACAGTGAGAAATGTCGAAGATACCAGTGGCTTCTAAGACCTCCTTGTACAGTCTCTAGTAGTTGGGGAGTTTGGCAAGATGGCCGACTTGGGTACAATCCCACAGCTTGTTTATGAATTTGAGCTGTTGCAACTAGACAACGCAATTAGAGGAAGATTCTCGCAACTTGTCATGGATGTTACGGGGTATCCCATATCTTACCTCTCACTAAGATCTGGACGAACCTCACCCACTCAGCTTTGTTCGGTGGTCATGCGGATGTCGCCATCGTGTTGTGTTCGACTACCATCGGCCCAATACTAGACAGTGTACTCGACGGTTTCACTTGGACTGGAGACCTCTGGGCCTCGATTGAGTCGCTCCATCCAAAGATGCTATTTCTGTGACCTCTCGCAACCGTCGACAAGAAAGACTGTTTTCCAACCCTTATGAATTTGAAAAGGGATGATGCCGACTGTGGTTGTGAGGTTGACGACACAAAAGGGGACAACTGGTCCATAGGTCGCTGTAGCGTAATCCACAAAGACTCTTGTGGCAACTTCTGTCTACATAATTCATGATGTTGGGAAGAGCAATTCCTTCACTTGATATGTACACT
>NW_003216785.1:0-2689 GCF_000006405.1 Perkinsus marinus ATCC 50983 | reverse complement strand
ACGGGGATCGAGAAAACCGAGTTGTGGTATTGCCCACCTGCCGTGCTGAAGTTGAAGAAATAAGCTCTTTTCGTGGGAGTCGGTCTGGACGGCTCTCCCCTCCTCAAACGCCCCACCATGACGCGCCTCAATGATCTCTACAGACACTCGACCAAAGTATTTCTATCGGCATGATGTGTGAAAGTCAGCAGCTCGTAATCGTCTACCTCCTCCTTATCATTGACGGTGTGCAGCCTTTTCTTGGATTACAGAAACCCATTGAGCGGCCGATTGGGGCCGTTATGCCATCTTGTATCTTGTGTGGCCTAACATCAAGCCATTAGTCTGGGATGACAAAATACTCTCAAACACACACTCGCTGAAGTGATGAGTGGCCGATAGATCTTTTGACTTCAAGTTGGAGTTACAGGGATGTGGCAGCGCCAATTACTCACGTGACATGCCATGATACTATGTGTTATGCCGGGATGAACTACGACTTGACCACTTAGATTGTTGCTTCTATCTTATTTCTTCCAGGGGCGATATGCATTCCTACCATAGCGAAGTTTCGAAATTGTGGATCTATTCTCACTGTCTGTGCCCTGTTGCCCCCTAAGTTGAACTTTGCATCTTAGCATAAACCACTTACGATAAAATCGTGTCCTTGACAGTTAATCTACCTAACATGAACATGTATTTGTAGGACATACAACCCGACAACCCCCAAGGACCGAACTGCGGTTCAATACTGTGACACTTTTACCCCAATGTAGGGGTAGTAGAGTATATGCCTGCATACAACGGCAATACAAGACACGTGGACTTGCTGGAGACTCCAGCCTGGAGCTACCCGACGAGACGACTTATATCCCCACCCGAGGACTCGACACAACATCAAAATCAGACTAGCCAAATCGGAAGTTCAATAATACTATACAAGACAGCTTGCGTTCATCACAGGTAATCCCGTTAAGACATACGGTGGAGAAAAATCTTCGTAGTATTGAGGAAAAAATTCGGCGGCAACAGATGTACGATGCCCTATATAGCTTTTGTATAGAAAGTTTCAGTAAATCACATAGTAGAAGGGGTAACCTCACCCTCGGACTTTTCCTCGAGCGAGCGCATGAACTGGAAGAAGCCGAACTCGCTAGTCTGTAGACCATTAGAGTAGACGAACTCGTCAGCAATCCAAGTGGCAACCATAGCATTGAGATAAGCCTCGGGAGTGTTCTCGACAATCTTATCCAAACCACAATGAACAAGAAGCAACCTGGGCACACAACGTCTGAGAACAGCACGAACCATCCAATCATTCTCAGGATCATGTTCCTCGAGGACGCCAAGGATATAAGACTGCATGTCGTTGATCTTCTTCGACAATAAGATGGTTGCATCAGTCTTACGAATATACCTCGATCCATCAGGATACTTCACCTCATGGTTAGTCTTCCAGATGCCATTGAACTCCATCTTGGCGTTATGACGGACAGCGGCAAGAATCTCCTGAACGTATTGTTCGTAGAACTCAGGAGGAGCACTGGTCTCATCACGAGAACACAGGAACTTGTCATGATCAGCCGTGTCCATGCAAAGAGCGGCGAACACTTCCATACTGCTGGAAGTAACACCACCCTTGTTGGTGGAAGCATCCTTGAATAGCTGCACACCAGCATCCTCAAGATATCGACGAGCATCATCAGTCAAGAATAAGTTGGCACCCTCTACAACATACTTGAACTTGAGCTCTTAGTCTCAGGATTGAACATGGTCTTATCAACATTACCAATGTTAATAGTACCAGGGCGACCACCACAAGGAATGAAGAGATCAGCGGAGAAGTACTCCATCTCAGGGAAGTGATTCCGGACCTCAACACCGGACTTGAAATGATCACCATTCGGAAGAGTTACATCCTTATCGTCAATAGTGACCAAGAATGCCTTCGGATCACTTGACAACTTATCACGAGAGAAGTTAGCAACACCAACTCTGAGATGAGCAAGACGAGTGAGCTCCTCTCTGTTCAATCCTTGAGGATCATAAGCAACACCAGTACCATCACAGATAGCAATGGTCTTATCCTTAGAGACGAGGATCTCGTTAGAACCAAGATCACCATCGGGGCCACCGGACATGACCTTGGTGAGCTTAGACTCCTCAACACCCAACTTGTTCAGAAGCTCGGTAACGTAAGGATGGATGGAGTTTGTTGTCATGGCGTACTTGTCATGGGGGATGCCACCAAGGACAGCGGACTTACCGGTAGTCAAAGACTTCCAGTATTTGTAACCACGAGCCTTGGCTCTCAAAGCACCCAACTTCATGAATCCAGCAGTATTCTCATCGGGACCGAAGAAGAGCATCTCAGGCTTGGAGAGGTTAGAATAGAGGCCGGTCTCCTTTGCCAGGATGCAATCGAGGAGAGCATCAACATAGCTATTGAAAGCATCACGACCACTGGTGTTCAAGTTCTGAGAATCCATGTCCATGAGGATGGTACCCTTCGATCCGCCCTCGGGGATATCCTTGTTCTTCAGCTGCTGAGTAAAGGCCAAGTTGTAGTTCTCCTCCAACAAAGTAGCGCAGTTCTTCTTGTAGACCTGTCTGTTCCTAGATAAGATGAGTCTGATACCACCACGAGCGATCTCAGTGAATCGGATGTGGAAGCCATAGAAGCTCCTGCCGACGACAGATAGACAGCATA
>NW_003199951.1:0-950 GCF_000006405.1 Perkinsus marinus ATCC 50983 | reverse complement strand
CCCGAGTAGCCCGAAGAAAAAATTTCGCGCTCGCCTTTCGGGCGCGCGTACTATTCGTAGTAGTGACGCAGCGATCTGCGCCATTCCCATTATGAAACGTGCACCCTTATCCTCATATTCTCGATCAAAATCATAAGTGCATTCAATAGTGAACCTTCAAGTGCAGCTATCCGGTGTTGCATGGAGTTCAAATCAATTAGTACCAGGGTATGGACTCCGAACTTAGGATTCGATCGGGCCTGGTAGTCGATCCCCCTCGCTTCAGTGTGAGTCTCACACTATGAGATTAGTTTAGTCCATTTTGCCATAGTCTGGTCGCTAGCGGGACATGTGTGACAGCTCGTTTATAACGAATCATAGTTCGAGTAAATGCAGTCGTCATCATCGTCTTCTTCGGGCAACGAAATACCTATCATCTCTGAAACGGCTGCGGATTTCGCGGCCAGAGCCATGCTGCTGGAGCTGCAAGATGAAGAAGTCCGTACCACTCAAAAGCTTACTAATCAGCCTAACCTACTAATCAGCGAAATTCCGATTCAGAATAGTGCCAGAACTAAATTTTAGTTCTGGCACTATTCTGAATCAGAATCTCTGAGAATCATATTCGGATTCGGATCCGGGGTTTCATCACTCTGAACTTCAGGCAACTCGAAAAAGCATGGCGCTTTCTCTCCAAGGAATCTGACAGTGATCAGCCGGAGATAAAGGATGCCAAAGATATAATGCGAGAAGCATTCCGTCAAAAGGTAAGAACTACTGAATAGTATCTATTAGATACTATCTAACCGAGTCATTTCTTTGAGTATTGAGATCCTGTCACAGGTTATACTCCGTCTGACCACCGATAGTTTGCTTGGATGTCTTCTCGACCCACGAATGAGTGTTGTGGCACGTTGGTCCGTGAGGCTTCCGCATGCTCCGACTGCCGAACGCTACTCGCCATCGTATAA
>NW_003199499.1:0-2030 GCF_000006405.1 Perkinsus marinus ATCC 50983 | reverse complement strand
GGAGACTGATAGCATGCAGCTCACCGAGTCCAAAGATCTTCACAAGTCCTTGCACCTGGATACGAATGAGGTCCGATTCATGACCATTTACCATACCTCACGATGGCGTTTTATCGTCGACACTCCCTCAAAACTCGGTCGACTACCAGTATGCCCAACTGAAAAAAAAACAACAAGTGCGAGTCACTGCATCAGGACCGCATCGTGGATATACTACACTGAGCAAAGGAGGAATTCGAGTAAGCAGATCAATCATAAAACTGGAGATGATAAACGCGATAAAAATTCTTTCCATTTGAAATATTCCTCCGTAACCAGATTTCATGAATTTTTCACTATAAATCAACTGACCCATAGTGGTTGTGACGAATTTGATGTTGATGTTCAGGACTCAACACAGATGCGCTCCGACCGACTTCGATGCTGCTAGTTGGCTCACTTTAGCTCCGGAACACTCTGAACCCATATCCACCACGTCAATGGCTGTGGCCGTTGCGAAGTGGGCTCTAGTCCTTCGTTCAACTTCCTCTTGAACAGACATTTGCAATGACCAAGTTAGTTGTCGACTCACTGAAGTTAACACGATCCGAGTTTTGATATGAAAAGGATCTCCCACAAGATCTGTTATACCTGGTAGTACTTTCTACGGCTAATACTGGTTGTGGCAAATGAGAAATATACACTACCGCTTAGTAGTGAAAATTAGAGTCGAACCACCATACACCCTTGACACCCTTGAACACGGTGCAAAACCCCTCAGAACAAATACTACATATACGAGCGAAATACGAAATTATAAGATGTGACACAACAAAACTAATGGATGGTCAGCCGTAGTTCGGTGCGAACGCGAAGGAAATTAAAGTACGATGACAGCGTTCCTCAGCCAATCGACAAGATTGGACCCTGAGCTTCGGTCGCAAATGTAGGCATTACACGATGAGTGTTAGAATGAGTGTTAGAGGGCGGTGCCTGCTCGCCATGCAGAGAACGATGGACTTCTTGTTGATGATGAGGATAGACGCGTTCCTTTAGGGTCTTAACAAAAGCCCTCATGCCAGGAGCGTCAACTACATGACGATACTTCATCATTTCCTCTCTATCACAGGTAGCATCAGCAACATCTTGTCGTAGTGGACCATAGACCTCTTTACCCCTCACTCGCACACTCGCTCTGAAACCCTTGTGCATACGTCTAACGCCAATGGGAGCCGTATAGTCCAGCTTCCTGGGTTTCTTGATCAACTGCGTAGACGGGTGTCGATCAGTGACAACCTTCATCTGTTCAAGGAGTTGCATCAACTCAGAATTGGTCAGACCCCTTTCCACACGTAGTCGATGGACTTCCTTTTGATCTTCAACACATTGATAAACAGTTTCACGGTAGGGGCCAGTGGCTTGTCTACCTCCATTTCTCAGAATAGTAACCCAACCGTGAACTCTACGGACCACCCTTACGGGACCATTAACATCATCATTCGGGAAGTTGTGGGCACCAGCGAACTTACCAGTACCATAGCTGCGTTGAACCCTCCTCACTTTGCGGCCAACCGTGGGAGTCGTCACGGCTGCGGCTAAAGTCGTTAGGCCCATGGACTGCGGGAGACCAGCAGAAAACAATTCTGGTCCCAGGATGAGAGCAGGACCCGTGTGGTGACCTTGTGCTGATCGCTCACGATTATTAATATTGGCAGCTGAGCCTTTGGAAGTAGTGGAGGCTCCAGGGGTTGATCGATTGCCTCCACTCGTGGCTAAATTCAACAAAGCCGAGTAAATTGCATGCCTAGGACCGGGTTCCTCAGGCGCATGGTGACCTTCAACATCAGTTGAAGAGAGCAACTTCATAAGGAGGGTCGAATTGTTATTGACTCCAGTCATGGACGTGTCGAAGCCCGCGTCCCTCGGCCCTAGTTGGTCCCCAAGGGTAGGCCCACAAGAGAACGGTCCAGAAGGGTCAATCTTGGGCATCTTGCTAGCCCTCTCGAAACGCATCTCATCATCAAATCCCTCAAGAGTAGAGAAGAAGTTAG
>NW_003199385.1:0-9950 GCF_000006405.1 Perkinsus marinus ATCC 50983 | reverse complement strand
TGAGATCCAATGTAAGAAATGTAAGTATAATTGTGAGACCGGCGGCCAATCTTTCAGTGCACTTTCGAAGTGCAACAGTCACTGGGCTACACAACCACTTTGACTGGTTGACAGTGTTAAATTAGCGTCTTCAGGCACACTCTAACGAAATGATAAAGAGAGAAAGAGCAAAGAAAATTTAACAATATGTTGCTGTTTCGACAACACCTGCTTAGGTCTAGCCTTCTTGAGGCACCTTTTAGCCAAGATCGCAAGTTGCGAGTCGCAACGCAATATTTGTCTCTCACCGGTCTGGGTGAAAGTTCGCTACGAAGTTCAGGAAGACAGTCGTTTCGTGAACAGCACTCGCAAGTCAAGTTAAACGTCGCCAATGATCGGTTTTACCTTCGTTAACGTGTCAACTCGGAGAAAACACGAGCGGGGCCCGTCGCTACGCTCCGGAGTGACTCCGGCGGAGTCGCTACGCTTTCAAGATGCTGACGTGTACAATATCTCTTGAGAGTGATGTTCAACAACAAATTATCTCTAAGCTCGTAGGTGCTTCAATAGTCCAAGCATCGTAAGAGAAAGCTTTTGGTATCTGGCAGATTGTTTTCTAGTGGACTCGTTGTAGGGTTCGAGACAGACGTGAACTAAGTGGTGGTCGTAGCGCTCAGATGAGGAGCCTTAGTATGAGTGGTTAGATGAAGTAGTGAGGTTGGAGTGACGGCGAGGAGCGCTAACTTCTGAATCTCAAAGGTACTCGTGTTATAAATCACGCCATGTGACTCGGAGCATGTCCCAAGACGGAATTTACAAGTCCGAGTGTCGTTCCGAGTACTCCGACTCGGCACTCGGAGAGTAGGAGCACTTGAATGCACGAAAATCTTTCGAGCCCGGGAAGTCTGCTTTTCCGACTTCTCGGACTCGGAGAGGTGAGCACTTTGATTGGCTTCCGAAGACATACGCGTGGATCAAATCAAATCAGACCGACTCGGCGACTGAGACACTGCTTCCGTTAATATCAACGTGGCTCGTCTTGTGCTCTCCGCTACTCTCACCATGCAGTGAAATGGGTCAACCTTATGGTTGCTCAACACTCAACACCAATTAACCATCAACAGATCGGTATATCACGGTTCCCGCGTGTTTGAGTCTGAGGCGGGATCTCAAACATCGTCATAGTATGACGTTCATACAGCCCCCATTTGGTTTGCAGGATAATACGCGTACGGCCGTTATGATATGATGAATTGTCATCGGCAGATATAATACGCCCATATGTCTCCACGCACTGCGTGTCACGCAGCGCTTACAATCGTGTATCAACTTCTATCGGTGTTTAAGCGCACTCCTATTTGCAGATTTGCTCCTAATTGACTTCAAGGTGAACACGACAGCGTAATCACGTTTCGAAAGAATCTTGTTCCGCATACGATAGGCAGCATACTTGATTTAGAACCGACCTCAGAATCATTTTCTTAGACAGTTGACTCAGCACACTTGACTCAAATAAGCTGACGGCCAAGTGCGGTGCTCATGCGTGAAGTTAACGTCCTCGAACGAGCACCCTCAAGAAGAAACTGCCAACAAGTCGAACATCTCAAAGGGATTTTTAATGTGATAGGACGGAATATGTGACTAGGAACCACTGGTTACCACTTTGTGATAGATTGTTTTCATCCAGCTCAATGTTCTGTGAGGCACAGGCGGCATCAACCAGGCGCGTTTGGCGCTCTTATGATGCGGAAACATCAGATACTGGATCAAGGATAGAAGAGCTATCACACCCGCACGGAAGGACGGTGAGGTGGTGGCTCTCGAACGAACAGGGTCAAGACAGCAGAAATGAAGCCCCCATCAAGTTGCAATGAAAGGTTACATCATATCTCATAATGAGATTCTCATTCAACTCGATGTATCATCAACAAGCACAATCCACGTCGGTCGGGACTAGACCGAAGAGACCGGATCCACACTTCCCAGTTTCCAAGTTACAGCGGAATCCACCAGTGAATGCGAAACCGATACAGGCGTTGGGTCCACAAGATGAAGCAGACACGTAGGCTAGGGATAGGAAAGCTACTACGGCGGTACGGAAGAACATCAATGATGGTGAAACAACTGGTAAGTAGTCCGATCCAACACCGAAAGGCTCACGGTCAAGCCCTCCCGAATGATTGTAAAACGTCGTTACCTGCGAAGTCGAGGAATGACCGTTGTGGAGCGAACACGTTCGATGCTCGTTGTGGAGCTCGCTCTGTGAGGCAGAGAGCGTCACCTTTTTGTACATGCGTACAGACATTCTGCTTGTGCTTGCGTGCCAGAGTATGAACAAAGGATACATTCCGTACTATTGATCTTGAGCAGTGACCGTTACTAGCTCCGAAGTCCGTAGCCACCTTGGCTCAAGGTCTTAGTGTGCATTTGGGTCGCATCTCTCCAGCTAATTTCGGGTCATGTTGACATAAGGGAACGACAGGGGGCACCGGACATCAACAGCGCTGAGCGCGTGACATCTACAGAGTCTGCCACTCGAGCCTAGTGGTATTAACTATCGACACTACCGATTCGGCGGAGCTACTTTCAACATCACTACTAGTGATGTTGAAAGTAATTCCGCTGAGACGGCTCCATAGACCGTCACCAAATAACGTGTAATGTACACGTTAGTAGGGACAGCGCTACTTGTATTCTCGCTCGCCTCCTATCTTGTTCTTTTGTTTTGTTCGGTCACTCGACCATTATAGCAACGCGATCCGACGGCTACGAAGAATATGACCATATGCCTACTATTTTCCCTGATGACCCTCTCCCAAGAAGATCGGCCTCGCTTTCTTGGGCCTGTCCCCCCCGTTGGAATCGGCGATCAAGCGAAAGCATTCGTAAGAAGACGACCATCACTAAAGGCGTACCTGGGGGCGGAACTATGCCCGAAAAATCGGTTGGATCATGAAGGGAAGGGTAAAGATCGCGGTGGTTCTACTCGTAAGACTATCCATAAATCTGATACGGTGGCCCTTCGCTCCGGTAGGAACGTGGAACCCTAGGAAATTCTCAAACTGGTGTAGTTCCGTGTACCACTCCGTGGCATAATGCCACGAGGGATCATATCTTGTCCCTTGACTCAAGGGACAAGATATGATCCCCGATGGTCCTAGGCAGGAGTGCCTGGCTTTTCGCCGGCTCATAAGACACTCCTGCTCTGGTAGCCAGCAGTAGAATGTGGTGTCTGCCACCGTTTCACCACAGACGGGCCAGCACCGCCAGACACCACAACCGTTGTGTCATCCGCATAGAGGGTCAGGCTCACGCCTTCCACCTCCATATTTGCGAAGTCATCCACAAGCGGCAGGGTGGATAGAAGGAATAAAAAGCGGTCCAAGGCACTGCCTTGGGGGACCCCCCGTTGGAGCTTCAGACTGGCTTCGTCAGCACCATAGACAGCTAAAACACTCTGATCCCTTAAATAGCCTTCTACAAAGTCCAAGATATCGCGGAACATTGTATCGAACCAGGGTTGCCAGAATGTGGCTGTTGAACGCGTTGAACCGAGTTGAACGCGTTTTGCACGTCTAGTTAAACTAATGCAATATGCGCGCGCTTGCCCCTTTTTCCTCCTGCCCTGAACGCCTCGACTACGCGCAGGACAGCAGAGTCAACCGATTTTCCCTTGCAGAATCCATGGACAGTCGGAGGGTCCAATCGCTTCTGGATCTGCGGGCAAGATGCAAGCCGTTCTACTATGGGACATTCGAACAGCTTGCTACCTGAACCGACCAGACAGACGGGCCTCCAGCCGTTAGGCTTGGTTGGGTCTCTTCCGGCCTTATGGATAAAGAATTTCTTTGGATGAATTCCATCCGTCAGGATATATACCAAACTCAAAGACTTCAGTGAACTGCGCACACCAGTTGTCCTTCAGCACCTCGAGAATATCGAGAATGATGCCGTTAGTGATATCATCCACACCGGGAGCCGCGCCCCTCCGTAGTCCCTTGGCCGCTCCTCTGAGCTCCGAATGAGTGACCGCTGGAGCTGGGACGGTCCGCGGCGGTAGTACCAAGGCATCGAGCTCCGCAGCCCTGTCAGGATCACGGCAAGAGAGCCTGCGTAGGAGAAAGTCCGCCTGATTCGCACCCTACGGGCACATGGCCGCAGGAGGGATCTGAGGACAACCTCTTTTAGCACACCGAGAGTAGTGCTGCAGATCCTTGAAGAATCTACGAACAGCTACCCTCTTAGCCTCTTTGATAGCTGTGCCGAATTTGCGTCGCGGCTTTCTCGATAATGCGCCGTTGAGGCTGCATCCGGGCCGTTCAGCCTCTTATGACGGTAGAACGTCCGCTGCTCCTTTTTGAACTGCGCCTTCAGCCTAGATAGCTTGCTCGTTCACCAGGTGGTGTCAGAGGGAGCTGGGGCTTCAGGCGTGACCCGTTTCATCAGGGTGCTCGAGGAGCCCGTGATACCTTGCAAAGGAGTATCAGAGGGAATCCGAAAAGCACCATCAATAACCTTGGCTGCATCTACGAGGCGATGGGCCGATCGTCGCGGCACACGATTGCCATCCTGACTATCTACCTCTGTGCAGAGCAACCTGTAGGCTGATCCGCAAAGATCGTCCACCACCTCCCATTGAGGCGAAGCGCCATCTCTGGGAGTACCGTACAATAGGGTGAGGTCAATCCAGGAGTGATACCTTTCGGACTCGAAGGTAGGAAAGGATTCATCGTCGTTGAGAATTCGAATCTCCTTCTCCGGACACCAGTCCACGAGTGCCTCACCACGCCACCAGGCCTGCTTATATAGGTTGTTGACAGTTAGCTTCGCGCCCCACGCTATGTGCCATGCATTAACATCGACACATATGAAGAGTGGAACGGACACAGGCCATGTCGATATGACCTGGTCAAATTCAGAGAGCGTCATTTCCCTCCTTTGCATGTCAGTGCCGTGGAGGTACCATGATGCTACACCATAGGCTATGGTCCATAGCTGCCTTCCTTGACCACGACAAGGTCTCGGGAAGCAAATATCGTGTGGCAAGGAATGCCACGTCTGGACAAAATACAGGCCTCGTCGTTCTTAGGTCAGCCGTGGTATTGATAACCAACAAGTTTAGGAGAACCGGAGCATGGCTCCTGAAGGCATCCCATGTCTACGAAAGAATTACGCAGCCGGGACTGGAGTGAATCCAAAGCCACTAGCCGATGCCCTTGGTTATGCTGTAGAACCCTAATCATTGAGATGAGGCAGCATTTCCGAAGTCCGTGCGGACCCACTGGCGTCTAGCAGAAGCAGCTAGACTTTTGCAAACGCCGTCCGTGCACTCGTGATCCACCTTTCGGTGGACTCGGGCGTCCGGGTTGGACGCATCCAAGTCGAGACAGTTTGCGCATTTGCGCGCTGCGCCAGGACCAACATTTAGTCACCAAATTGAGCCGGACAGGCTTGCCTTTCGTGACCGTAGGCTGCACAACGCGTGCAGCATACCTTGGTCGCGTCCTGCCTGTGGGGACAGGACGGACCTATGTGTCCAATCTTAGTACATCTGTAGCACATCAATGGCATTCGTGAAGTCTGCCATCTGGAGCACAGATGATTCAGTACCAAGCGAGTCTTGCCCTCTCCACCAGCCGCAAGACGGTGATAGAGAGTTGGGAGACTGCCAAGACCATACTTTGGCTCCTCCAAAACACGGAAGAGATCAACTCGCCATTGATGTCCTTGGTCCAGGTCGGATTACCTTCCTTAACCATGCGGCATACCTGGTCGATAGTGATACCACGGGCAAGCGCAGAGCTAAAGCAGATAACCCGCGGCCACAGACCCGAACAAATCTTAGCCATGTAACTCTGCATGCTGTTCAAGGAGTGAACACATATGAAACCATGAGCCTCGTCGCCGAGGACGAGTCCCATGCCTCCCTTGATCGGGAAGATGGAGCTGATGGCGCCCCATTTGCCCTGCGAGGGAAGGCCAGATCGGAGGATGGCGCCTCATTACTATCCCAAACCGTAGCAAAATTCCTTAACCAATAAGCCGGTGAGCTTGTCCAGGGCGTCGTCAAGACGCTCCAGGCCGTGGAAACAACCCTAGGGCGCTGTCATTTCTCCCAGTGCTAGTGCTGGCCATTGACCTCTCATAAGCTTCATTTCAATTTCCGAAATGTCACTATCGTGAACCGAGACACCGCCAAGAACGGAGTTTTCGAGCGAATGCACAGACACGTCCTCACACTCAGACTCGCCATCCGTCATCGAATGCCACGGAGTGGTACACGGAACTACACCAGTTTGAGAATTTCCTAGGGTTCCACGTGCGCTACCGGAGCGAAGGGCCACCGTATCAGATTTATGGATAGTCTTACGAGTAGAACCACCGCAATCTTTACCCTTCCCTTTATGATCCAACCGATTTTTCGGGCATAGTTCCGCCCCCAGGTACGCCTTTAGTGATGGTCGTCTTCTTACGAATGCTTTCGCTTGATCGCCGATTCCAACGGGGGGACAGGCCCCAGAAAACGAGGCCGATCTTCTTGGGAGAGGGTCATCAGGGAAAATAGTAGGCATATGATCATATTCTTCGTAGTTGTCGGATCGCGTTGCTATAATGGTCGAGTGACTGAACAAAACAAAAGAACAAGATAGGAGGCGAGCGAGAATACAAGTAGCGCTGTCCCTACTAACGTGTACATTACACGTTATTTGGTGACGGTCAATGGAGCCGTCTCAGCGGAGTTACTTTCAACATCACTAGTAGTGAGGTTGAAAGTAGCTCCGCCGAATCGGTAGTGTCGATAGTTAATACCACTAGGCTCTCTCGACGGAGTGGCAGAACTCTGTAGATGTCACGCGCTCAGCGTTGTTGATGTCCGGTGCCCCCTGTCGTTCCCTTATGTCAACATGACCCAACATTAGCTGGAGAAATGCGACCCAAATGTACACTAAGACCTTGAGCCAAGGTGGCTACGGACTTTGGAGCTAGTAACGGTCACTGCTCAAGATCAATAGTACGGAATGTATCCTATGCTCATACTCTGGCACGCAAGCACAAGGAGAATGTCTGTACGCATGTACAAAAAGGTGACGCTCTCTGCCTCACAGAGCGAGCTCCACAACGAGCATCGAAAGTGTTCGCTCCACCACGATCATTCCTCGACTTCGCAGATAACGACGTTTTCAAGCAATCATTTGGGAGGGCTTGACCGTGAGCCTTTCGGTGTTGGATCGGACTTCTTACCAGTTATTTCACCATCCTTGATGTTCTTCCGTACCGCCGTAGTAGCTTTCCTATCCCTAGCCCACGTGTCTGCCTCATCATGTGGACCCAACGCCTGTATCGGTTTCGCATTCACTGGTGGATACCGCTGTAACTGGGAAACTGGGAAGTGTGGATCCGGTCCCTTCGGTCTAGTCCCGACCGACGTGGATTGTGCTTGTTGATGATACATCGAGTTGAATGAGATATGATGTAACCTTTCATTGCAACTTTCTCGATCGGTGCTTCATTTCTGCTGTCTTGACCCTGTTCGTTCAAGAGCCACCACCTCACCGTCCTCCCGTGTGGGTGTGATAGCTCTTCTATCCTTGATCCAGTATCTGATGTTTCCGCATCATAAGAACGCCAAACGCGCCTGGTTGATGCCGCCTGTGCCTCACAGAACATTGAGCTGGATGAAAACAATCTATCACAAAGTGGTAATCAGTGGTTACTAACCACATATTCCGTCCTATCACAATAAAAATCCCTTTGAGGTGTTCGACTTGTTGACAGTTTCTTCTTGAGGGTGCTCGTTCGAGGAAGTTAACTTCACGCATGAGCACCGCACTTAGTCGTCAGCTTATTTGAGTCAAGTGATCTGTCTAAGAAAATGATTCTGAGGTCGGTTCTAAATCAAGTATGCTGCCTATCGTATGCAGAACAATGATTCTTTCGAAGCGTGATTACGCTGTCGTGTTTACCTTGAAGTCAATTAGGAGCAAATCTGCAAATAGGTGTGCGCTTAAACACCGATAGAAGTTGATATACGATTGTAAGCGCTGCGTGGCACGCAGTGCGTGCAGACATATGGGCGTGTTATATCTGCCGATGACAATTCATCATATCATAACGGCCGTACGCGTATTATCCTGCAAACCATTGGTTTGAAACCAAATGGGGGCTGTATGAACGTCATACTATGACGATGTTTGAGATCCTGCCTCAGACTCAAACACGCGGGAACCGTGATATACCGATCTGTTGATGGTTAATTGGCGTTGAGTGTTGGGCAACCATAAGGTTGACCCATTTCACTGCATGGTGAGAGTAGCGGAGAGCACAAGACGAGCCACGATGATATTAACGCAAGCAGTGTCTTAGTCGCCGAGTCGGTCTGATTTGATTTGATCCACGCGTATGTCTTCGGAAGCCAATCAAAGTGCTCACCTCTCCGAGTCCGAGAAGTCGGAAAAGCAGACTTCCCGAGCTCGAAAAAGTTTCGTGCATTCAAGTGCTCCTACTCTCCGAGTGCCGAGTCGGAGTACTCGGAGCGCCACTCGAACTTGTAACTTCCGTCTTGGGACATGCTCCGAGTCACATGGCGTGATTTATAACACGAGTACCTTTGAGGTTCAGAAGTTAGCGCTCCCCATCGTCACTCCAACCTCACTACTTCATCTAACCACTTATACTAAGGCCACTCACCTGAGCGCTACGACCACCACTTAGTTCACGTCTGTCTCGAACCCTACAACGAGTCCACTAGAAAACAATCTGCCAGATACCAAAAGCTTTCTCTTACGATGCTTGGACTATTGAAGCACCTACGAGCTTAGATAATTTGTTGTTGAACATCACTCTCAAGAGATATTGTACACGTCAGCATCTTGAAAGCGTAGCGACGGGCCCCGCTCGTGTTTCCTCCGAGTTGACTCGTTAACGAAGGTAAAACCGATCATTGGCGACGTTTAACTTGACTTGCGAGTGCTGTTCACGAAGCGACTGTCTTCCTGAACTTCGTAGCGAACTCCCACCCAGACCGGTGAGAGATAAATATTGCGTTGCGACTCGCAACTTGCGATCTTGGCTAAAAGGTGCCTCAAGAAGGCTAGACCTAAGCAGGTGTTGTCGAAACAGCAACATATTGTTAAATTTTCTTTGCTCTTTCTCTCTTCATCATTTCGTTAGAGTGTGCCTGAAGACGCTAACTTAACACTGTCAACCAGTCAAAGTGGCTGTTGTGTAGCCCAGTGACTGTTGCACTTCGAAAGTGCACTGAAAGATCGGCCGCCGGTCTCACACTTATACTTACATTTCTTACATTGGATCTCACAGGCTTTTCAAGTCCTGCAAGTCAAGCAGACTGCCAGTCTGAGACTGGGATGAAAGCACTGTCTGTGAAGTTGCCCGCATGCCTTGTCTGAGGGGAAATTGATCTCGGGGTTGTAGAGAATTACAACGTGTAGATTATCTCAAATCTCTTATCAATGAAGACTGTTCCACCTCGACGTTGTTATTACGGATGGTATTTGATAATCAAATTTTGATTATCAAATTTCGATAGTATCCATTTCTTCTACTATTCGTGTCCGTATTGCTCTCCGACTCACACAAACTCAAAATCAGATCAGTGTTGCCGGAAGTGGCGAATCAGAAACATTCGTGACATCACTCCGTGAACATGAATCGTGCCTTAGCCGCCGGAGACAAACGGCCCAGCGCGGCGGGGTTGGCCCGAACCCCAGCGCTTTCGAGAGAAGATCGCCCCTGAGGAATTATCTCCAAGTGGAGAGTGCTTACAGGCGATGTTACATACCACATCGAAAACCTCTTCCGCTCCGTCGTGTAACACGGTATCCAATACGCGAACAATCGCGTTGGCGAACATCACAGCTTGACGTGAATTGCACCTGAAGAACAACAACAGACATGTCCAAGGGCTAAGTGCTTTGCTTTACTCATCCAATGAGCCTTTGAAGGTTGATGCC
>NW_003216709.1:0-1042 GCF_000006405.1 Perkinsus marinus ATCC 50983 | reverse complement strand
CAAACTTTAAATGGGCAGATCCAGTAGTACTTAATTGAACTATTGGGGTCAATGAGACGACTCTAAGTGGGCCATTTTTGGTAAGCAGAACTGGCGATGAGGGATGAACCTAACGCTCGGTTAAGGTGCTAAACTGCTCGCTCATCAGATACCACAAAGGGTGTTGGTCGATCTTAACAGCAGGACGGTGGTCATGGAAGTCGAAATCCGCTAAGGAGTGTGTAACAACTCACCTGCCGAATCGACTAGCCCCGAAAATGGATAGCGCTGAAGCGAGTGACCGATACCGGGCCATTGTTGCAAGATAATTGGCAACAATGAGTAGGAGGGCGTGGGGGTTGTGAAGAAGCTTGGACGTGAGTCTGAGTGAAACAGCTTCCAGTGCAGATCTTGGTGGTAGTAGCAAGTATTCAATAAGAGAACATTGAAGGCCGAAGTGGGGAAGGGTTCCATGTGAACAGCACTTGGACATGGGTTAGCCGATCCTGAGAGACAGGTTAAATTCCATCGGATTGGAGCTTTGGCTCTGTTTCTCGAAAGGGAAGCTGGTTAGTATTCCAGCGCCGAGACGTGGATAATATGTGGCAACACAAGTGAACTCGGACACGCCATAGGGGACCCCAGGAAGCGTTGTCTTTTCTTTTTAACAGTTCGACTTACCCTGGAATCAGATCATCTGGAGATAGGGTTTTCGAACTGGAATAGCACCTTGTCTAACAGGGTGTCTGGAGTGTTCTCGCTGGCCCTTGAAAATCCGAGGGATAGATTTATTCGCACTCTCGATCGTACCCATAACCGCATCAGGTCTCCAAGGTTAGAAGCCTCTGGTCCGTAGGACAAAGTAGATAAGGGAAGTCGGCAAAATAGGTCCGTAACTTCGGGAAAAGGACTGGCTCTGAGGTTTGGTATGTGGAACCTGGATTAATCGTTGGAGTCGAGCAGAGACTACTTGTTGCTCACGTGACTTGTGGACTCCTTGCTTGATACCTTCAATTGATCCAGGCTGCTTCGGCGCTCTGCATGCACTAACAAACAGCTCAGA
>NW_003202625.1:0-2159 GCF_000006405.1 Perkinsus marinus ATCC 50983 | reverse complement strand
AGTACTTATACGTCTCGGCGGGATATCCGATGGGGCGTTTGCATCTGGGACCAGAGCTCGGCGATCGGGTCCCGATTTTGTCGGGACCTGTGCGAAGTCCACCACTAAAAAGCCTCAGTTCCAGCTTGAAGATAGTTGATGATATGTTGAAAAAATTATTCGTGCGTCACAAGTGACTGGGTCTGAGTCTACCTCATAGGCTCCTCTCCCCAAGATTCTCAGCTAAGATGTGATTGTAGTATGTTTCGTTGAATGTTTACGAAGGCTGAAAATCTCAAGGAGAAAGAGACTTAAAATAAGGTCTCTCAAGTTAGAACGTTTAGGAAGATTTGAGTATTTTGCTAAGATGTTTCACCTCGAAGCTCCTTCACAATTCACACAGGCGTATCCAACGCATCTTTGACATCCCCCGAAGGTTCCAAAGAATCCAAAAAATATATTTTAACTCACAATATACTGCGGTCCCAACACTGCTGCAAGCTACCTGCATCCAACTAACTAGCAACTCAACGACACATATTCCACACTATCGTCATGGCATCACAGGTTGTCTTCCTGCGGGCTCAGTCTTCTAAGAAGACTATTCTTCAGAGCACTGCTGTTGTTAGCACTAATGTTGGCAGGAACTCAGATCGTTGATTCAGATGACCGAGCCAGATGGGGAAGTTAGCCTACTCACAATCAAGTCCGTAGGATTTCGAATAGATAGAATGACCATACGTTCGATTCGGGACCCTCCTCATCGCTTGTGGAATCTCCAACGTCATCATCATCAGCCGCCTCCCCTTCATTCTTGTCCACTGCAGAGTCTCCTTCAACAGGGCAACTGTCGATGATTTCCTTTTTCTCCGCAACGTCTTTATATCTGCTGATAACCTCAACTTGGAGACATCCACAATGCCGTACCTTCTGCCCCCGATCAGCACAGGCAGTAAAATATCCACAACATAGGAGCGGAGATGCGAGGATCTGAAGTGGACGAAAATGAGATGGCCCCCTCGTAGTGTAAATGGGCCAGGCCCATCATTGATGGGCAATGCGGATGCTTACATAGCAGAGTGAGATTCATGATGGGCTGCGACGTTTTCCTGATGCGCGACCAGCTTCTCGACCATTCGGATGATCAGACGTTGAAACTCCGCGAAGGTTATCTCCAAGTCGCAGCAGCACGAAGAGCTTGCCTACTCAAAGGAGTACTTAAATGGAATCGTTGCGAACGGATATCTATACTGCAATTCGGCGTATTTCGAATGTGCATAAGAGTTCCAGAGAGGAGCATAGGAAGAGTTTCAACACGGCGGAAGAACCCATCACAAGCTTGTGGAAGGGGTACACTTACAAAAATATAAGAATCTCCAAGTTAGAAATTCTCACATCCTGCAAGTCAAACGAGGAATGCTTTCTGTGTGAAAGAAACTGAGCCTGGGATTCGAACTGGAGACCTATCTCGCCCTACGGGAATGAGTGGGTTGAGACACAGTCTAAACCGGTTTAGTGCGCACTTGCAGCAAGCTCTGCCCCTCATCAAGGACCCACCTCAAGCGTATCCCATTCGGCAGTCGATACCGCCTCCATAACGATTCTTCGGATTTCCATTGGGGATTCGTCTAGGAACCAATTCATCTCCTCCTCTTCCTCCTCCTTCTTACCTGACGAGAGCTCACTCTTACCTCACATGCCACCTTACTCTTACTAGACTCGGGGGGATTTACTATTGTCCTCGACTCGACAAATTCCTGCTCCTTACTATCGCTCGCGATGAGATTGGATGTTGTGAGCTCTCGCAAAACAGTAGAGAGAGAACCTAGAGGTCAACCATCATAATTAAGGAAGTTTCTCTACTAATGAATATTCAAAATCGATCATTTCACTATTGTTCACCACATTGTTGAAAACTTAGACTCGGAATACATGTTCGCTTTTCTCAGGTGAGTCAGCTGAGTTTCCCCTCACAATGAGGGCCTCACTGATTATACAAGTTAAAGTCCAAGTTCAGGTATAAGTGCTCAGGAAAACCAATAAAATTCTCTCACCATGTAGTTCAACTACAGAAAATATGTACATAGTCAACTACAGTAGTTGACTATGTACATATTTGCCCTTACAGACTATCCCCCTTCCTCACAAGTCTCATCCTTCACTCCATTCATCTCTCCAAC
>NW_003203825.1:0-951 GCF_000006405.1 Perkinsus marinus ATCC 50983 | reverse complement strand
GCAGCATACATTTTCGTACATATCGCTGAGATGCGTAGACAGTATCTACTAATTACTGCATAGTTCATGGTCTTTGTACTATCGGATTTGCCCGCACGAGAGGCAAACAAGGCAGGAAATGATGCCCTGATTCCGTTCAACATCGAGCTTGTCACCTCAGCCATCGAAAAGTCCGCGAATGTTACGGGGTATTTTATCTGTGAGACCATGACTTCTCTGAGCATGGAGTTACGAATACATTCCCTACACTTCCAGCACATGGATGTCCTACGACCGGAAAAGCATGAACTAGCTTCCCTATGCCTCACCGGGATTTGTATCACCCTCTGGGAGTGGCATGCAAGGTAAGGGCTGGTTGTTCCAATTCTGAGTCAAACCCAGAGCTGTCTGGCTGACTCTCGCTAGTCAACGATAACTCACTGGTAATGGCACTGCAGAAGACATCGCGGACAACACGGAAGTCACCGCAGCTCCAGCGATCTGTTTGGCCATGGTGGCCGAAGTCGCCGATATCAAGTGAGACGCTTGGCGCTGAGCTATGTCAAAACCTTGAAAGTCTTTGATGAGAGAATCAAGTTCATCAAACAGAGGCGACTTCTTCGGGCTGGCGCTTATACCACCAGGACTGAATGAGACACGCAGTATATCACTTGCTTCGAAGTCTACCTACAAGTAACGTCTGATTGATTGGTCGAGCGATGTAACGGTTTCTCCATCTCCAGCGCCGAGATCACAGTGGGGTGCATGATTAACACGCTGATACACTCTGTTGGCTGCACTTTGCGCCATCATATTCATCGTCTCGTTCAGCGATTGTTCATCAAAAAGAAGTGAGAGAGCATCAAGCATCTTGTCGTGAAGGAGATGCTCAATTCTGATTGCTTGAGCAAATCCCCAGAGGAGAAGACGTAATAGAATGCGGCCGGTCATATCCAAATCAGCGGGATCAGT
>NW_003216802.1:0-999 GCF_000006405.1 Perkinsus marinus ATCC 50983 | reverse complement strand
TCCGTGGCTGAACAATCATGTTCGCACCTTCGGGTTATTATGGTGACGTCAATGACGCAAGAATCTCTTTGACTCGCCTATCGTGCCTGACTGTGAGTTGGCTTAGGTAGGCGGGCCAAGTGATTGATCCCGGGTGGGAGGGCTGGGTTTTGAAAAGAGAAGCCCAAGGGCTAAGGCCCTTTTGAGAATGGGGCTACGGCCCACATTCTGAACCGCTTCTGCGGTTCAAGCGCGGCTGTGAGGCCGCGCTGAGCATAATGAATGCTCGCCCCGTTACACGGAGGAGTGGTTCCATCTGAAACGACTCCATTAGCTATGTGTTTGCGTGCTTTTGCGAATATCGCGCGCGCCCGGTTTGTGCTGATTTTTGACCGTCCAATCGTGCCCCCCTTCCTCAGTTCTTCGAGCTGTCGTAGGGGGCCTCCGATTGAACTTGCACAAAAATCATGTCACCACCGGGAATACTCAACATTGGGAAACATGAAACCGGCGAGTATTTCCGAGTGGTTCTCGAGCTCCTCAGCAGCAGCTGGTGTCTGCTGCCATAGTGGCCAGAGCTCGAATGACTCACTTGAACTCGGAGATCTAACCCGAAATACGATGCCTGAATGCACCAAGTCTGCGACCCGTACGATTATTCCGGTTTCAGTCGCGACTTTGGTCATCCGTGGCTGAACAATCATGTTCGCACCTTCGGGTTATTATGGTGGCGTCAATGACGCCAGAATCTCTTTGACTCGCCTATCGTGCCTGACTGTGAGTTGGCTTAGGTAGGCGGGCCAAGTGATTGATCCCCTATGTAAGTCATTGGCGCCATCAGAGCCGGTCACCGTTTCCCTTTTCCGTCGCCGATTGATTTCACATGCGTTGTTTTTTTTTCTTTTTTTTTAGGTCTCCCATCTCGAACGCAACAATAATCCTTTCCTTGAAATCTATTTATCGCTAACCCTCCTCGTCGGATGACTCGTCTACCGTGATCTTCGCGGCCGCTCGAGCCTC
>NW_003206032.1:0-1128 GCF_000006405.1 Perkinsus marinus ATCC 50983 | reverse complement strand
AGATTGTTACTTCTATATCATTGTGTTCTCTCAGACCCCAGATTATCACGATCTTTACATGCATGCAAGCGCGACTACTCGTCACCCTGCCCAGAATTCCACAGTTGACGAGGGGAGGGCACAGGTGTTATTGTAACAGTCTTAACCACTCTCAGCGCGCGACGACGATGGTGCTTGTATCCCTCAAGAAAGCAACGGACCATGTGGGCGCTATGCAGTTGTACTCTCACTCTTAAACAAAGACTCGAAAGCGCGCTGGGCTGAGCTGTGCAGGGTCAACTGGCCATGCCAAAGTACTGACCATACGTTGCGTCTGGGTCTTTCGTGTTTTCCTTGGTTAACCTCTTACCTGTCAGATTGTGTGATAAGCTTCAGAGAAAGCGTAGTCGAACATAAGCATCCTGATTCGCTCCGTTTTTCTCGTGATTTCAGTGTCCTGAAGGCTGGACTCACGTACGTGATAAGACTTGCCGGGCATCTGAGCTGTACAGCGGCCCGTGCAGGTCCAGTTTCTCTTGGGGGAGGACGTGGAAAACTCTTTCTCATCGCCTGTCAGACGCGAAATGAACTTCGCTGCGTTCAGCAAAGATAACCTGGAAGATTGGTCGAATAGGTGTGGGGCTTATTGGACTTGTGAGCACAGTTGACTCCATATGATCATTCTCTTGTAAGCATGCTTCTCCTAGACAAAAAACTGTGCATCGTATCTAACGCGACATTGCTGTACTGGTTGTCGTAAGTACAGGTTCTATCAGAAGGCCATGTTCCGGTTCTGCGTCATGGTCACCACCTCGGGTGCTTACGTTCATTCTAGCGATGATCTGGAGTTCTCCTCGAGTGTCTCATCTTTGCTTCGCGAAACCTGCGGGGACGAATGTGCTAATGCGTGGGGAGAACGTGTTGTTCCTAAACTCAACGAGTTCGTCGAACGGCAAGGAGACAACTGGGTATGGTATGTGATTGGTTGCACGGCACTAAACAATATCAGCTCACCGAGAAAATGTTTTTGCCTGTAGTCTGGTATCCCATTGCATCTCACTGAACTAATCGCAAAAGAGGTGGAGGAGCTCCGACAGGATAAATCTGACATCCTGCGAGCTTTGGAAGCTCCACATTATGACACGTCGT
>NW_003210040.1:0-1505 GCF_000006405.1 Perkinsus marinus ATCC 50983 | reverse complement strand
GTTCGGCACTTGGCATAAGTCCATGCATAGCGGTTTATCTTTGTTGCTGGTTGGGTGAAAGCCGGTAGTAGCTCTGAACTTAGCTTTGATTTCAGTGGCTCGATTGTTGGCTTTTCTCGTCGCATTATCTCTGTTATCTGGCCAAATAGGGTTGGGTTTGTGGTTTGATGGATGGTCGATAGTGGGCCTCACGCACAAGTTGTGTGCGCCACGGTGTGCTTGCGTGCAATCATGTGCACGCGTGTTTTTGCTCGGGCCGAGCAATGGCCAGTCTTTTATTCGTACAACCCAAGTCTGAGTCGTAGTAGACCCCATCTCCATCAGATTTATGTCTTAGTAGTTAGTTATTGACCTTGAGACTTAATGTCATCTTCAATGAGTCGTGTTCATGAGGCGGAGCCCGGTAAAATTCTTACAGGGTTCACCATGGAGAAACTGTCGCCTACAATCTAATAATATATAAACATATATTCATAAATACGTATGTTGATGAAATACAATATAATCCCCGATTATTCATCAACCTTGAGCGCTGATTTGGAAAATATCAACGATTTTTCCAAATGATTCCCTACTAGAAAATGGTATAGGATTATGATCAACGACCTGCTGATCCAGGAAATTCCTAGGACAAGTGCCCAGTTGATTGACTAGGATGATATGCGGACACGGGAACTGCGCTTTTCACTCCACCACATTGACAATGTCAATTTGACATCATTTGGACAACTGATGTTCAAATTTTGTAGTCAGGTTGTCTTAGTGGCATAGAAACGGCTGTCACTTATCCATGGACAAGAAGTATGACAATTCCAGCTGTCCAAAGTAGCGTTTAGCTCAACTAGGGCGAGTCGGCGTCAGCTGATGTAACAGTTGCACGTATATACAAAGGCTTTTTGTGTGCCCTAGTCAAGCTTTAGTTAAGACTCAACTCAAACACTCAACAATATTGTACTTGCATGCACGACAATGCGAAAATGGATATGTCTTACACCGATAGGTCATTTACGCACGCAGAACCTATGACGGCATATGCAACGCAGGATCTGAGAAGTCATAGCAATATCAAATCGATGATTTGCGTTATATCGACTGTTCAATATGTGTAAATTGACTCCGTTCGGCCACCACTAGCTGCATTTGTTGTCAGGCTGTGCGGCCCAGCTGGAGCGAGTAGACAGATACATGTATATGGCGAACGTGAGAGTCTAAGCTTAGTTCACGTGTGTATCTGTCTTTGGAGATTACCGTTGGCCAGAGTCACTAGTATCGGCTACCTCCAATCGATGACTTCGAGTTGACACGCCCACAAACTTTGTCCACTCCGTACAATAATGCTGTCTACTTCTCCATGGCTCCACAGTGGAGCTTCCGCGCGGGAATTTGAACATGCGTGCTGCCGTAGTTCGTGGTATTCTACCTAAGCTGAATGTCGTCCCGAATCGGGATTCCCGATCTCAGTCTCACAACCGAACACTCGTCTACTATCCGTTGCCATTTCACTC
>NW_003208893.1:0-1027 GCF_000006405.1 Perkinsus marinus ATCC 50983 | reverse complement strand
GCGAGGTCACGATCGTTCGAGGCAGCAGTCGAGTGTGATAAAGGTTACAGGCTGGCCTTGCCACAAGGGGTCACCGCTGCGGGACACTGACCTTCTCTTCAAGTCGACTCTGCCCTCGGTACCTATTTAAGATCCAATCAGTCTCACGAGTTGATAGCTGTAGCTTGGCTAAACCAGCGGTGAGCCAATCTGGCATACCCAGGCCACCTTCGGGCAAGGGTATACGTAGGCAAGGGAGGGCTATGCACTTCGGTGCTGACACTTGCCGTTTCACTCGCCAATCCTGTCCCTTCGGTTGGGATTGCCGTTATCGCAAACATTTCGGCGACCCCCAATCTAAGCCTTATTGGCAGAACGGTCAAGGTGGGGTGAAGGACAGTAGCTTCGGGTCTGATAAACGCCATAGGACTGGGCAGGTGAAGGATGAACCATCAAGGAAGAACCCTAGGGACCAATAGCTGCGGCATTGGTTTGGTGCCAATCCAACACTGTTGAAGCTGAGTTTCCGGCATTTTCCGAAGTTTGATTATCACGTAGTCAAAACTGGTGGCTGTTGCGTTGCGTCAGTGCCGTTCCTAGTGGTCATAACACCATAAATGGAGCGGGGGAAACGTCGTTCTCGGAACGACTGTCGTTCAGTTTGGTTCCCACTCAACAAAGAGACTCTTCTTTGGGAAATGCCACACGTGAGGTCTACCCAAGCGAAGAAACAGCGAGATAGGGGCAGAAAGTGGGGCAGCAAGCCTGAAGATCACCCTTGGAAGGCGTCGACCCAGGAATTATCAGCCGCAGCGGTGGAGAGAAAGCCTCGAGATGGCTCCGGGTACTCAGGGCAGTGGGACAAGTTCGAGTTTCGAGAATCTGAGCTGCCAATAATAGAGAGTACTTCTGGGATTCTAATTAAGCACACAGAGAGGTTCTGTGCGGCCCGAAAGGACTTCTTAGATCGTTTCTTCGCCAGCTCTCGGGAAGAGCAATCCGCGATGAGTGTGGAGTGGAACGCCAATGATGGAGCTTCCCTCAATAG
>NW_003213946.1:0-969 GCF_000006405.1 Perkinsus marinus ATCC 50983 | reverse complement strand
CGATACGCCAACAGGCGTGTAACGCCCCGGTAATAGGCGTTGCGTTGCACGTCATGGTGCAGAGCGTGGGTTGGCGAACTCACGCTCTGGTGTATTTTAGATTTTTGTATTCAACTGGTGTCTTTGGTTGCACAAGTTCCATTTACCTAGAGCATCTATCTCATGTTGAAGACTCCAACGCTCCACCGTGGATTGTTGTATATGGCCTGTGTTCGATATATCATATATGGCTCATGCGTTATAACCCTATTGGTGTTGCTCAGACTGAGCAGCTCAGTTCAAATTGATCGTGTTTGCAATATGGAAAATGATGTATGAGGAGGTAGTAATATATGAGCAGTGATATACGGACGAAATTATGCTAAAAACACACCCCATTGACATAGTGTGATACATCGTTAGTGAATATTCTCGAGAAGTTTGAGTTATTCAATTCTCGTAACGGATTCTACACCTGTGCGGTTAAATTGAATCCCATATTGCGGTTTTCGTTCGAGCGGATGGCTCTCGAAAACCGCCTCCTTTCCCCTTCACCAAAATAACGTTTGGGGGATAGATCCGCGATTCGCGGACCGCGAACATTCGTCATTGGAATGTTTTCTGCGACGTGCTAGCTAACGAGCTTCTCTAAAGAGGTTTAAAATAGTGTATCTGATGGGACATACCGTATGTAAATTTATTACCGATGAGCAACTGAAATTTCCCGACTGAGGCCGATTCCCTCAGTTTTCTGGCAGCAGGTCTACTTGGTGCGTGAAGATGAGTTTGCGTGCAAGGCTTCATCCGGCGACTCCACCCCGGATTATCAAGAGTATGATCGGTCGAGTATAACTGTGCTATAGTTCTATCATTATCTGAGTTATCTCGATTCTTCTTCTTCGTTTATTCTATCTTCGTTCGGTTCGGTTAGATGATCGGTTCTATCGACCTTCGGCTTAACTGTCTTGACTCACCTCCGTCTTATATTTG
>NW_003216343.1:0-2157 GCF_000006405.1 Perkinsus marinus ATCC 50983 | reverse complement strand
GCCGAGGTCATCACCGAGGCCCCGGCTACCGCTGTCGCCACCACGGCCGAGGTCACCACCGAGGCCCCGGCTACCGCTGTCGCCACCACGGCCGAGGTCATCACCGAGGCCCCGGCTACCGCTGTCGCCACCACGGCCGAGGTCATCACCGAGGCCCCGGCTACCGCTGTCGCCACCACGGCCGAGGTCATCACCGAGGCCCCGGCTACTACCATTGAAGCGATTAACGCTGAGACTACTTTCAGTCCGAGTACGTAGCCTTACGTAAAATGAAGCTTCGACATGTTCGGTGAACCGCATTTTCATACAGCCCAGGTAGCGGCACTGCATGACGTCTTGATAGTGTATGAGTGCATATTTTCGAGTTGCGTTGATAGTAGTGGTGGACACCACCATACTAAGGGTATCGAGAGGGTATCTTGATCTATCGCTACTTAACAGTGAATGATCACTATTGCGGACAAGCCGAGGTCCTTATGAAAATCTCTCAGTAGTCAGTGGGTATGTGGGGAGGCTGTGAGCATCGAGGTGTCTGAACGTTCTCAGCAAAGTAAGCCGATATTAAAAGGAGTAGCAGCTGCAAGCTGTCGTTCTCCTTCTCTTATTAGTTAGATTCAAGATTGTAGCTCAGCTATACTACGATGAGATTGGAGGAGCCAGTGTGACCGATGTTGACAGCATGCTGAGAATCCTGTTGCTGCTGCTGATAGTGGACTTGGAATTAGATGCATCATGATTTGGAGAGTTATGGGTGTGGCTCCCGTCGAGCTACGTTTCAAATTCAGTTCGCACTCGTGGCACCAAATCAAGCATCGCTGTGTCGTATATTCGTCTTAATGAGTACATGACGAAGATATGTTTTTTCCAAACGTTTATTGATGTATCTCGATCGACCCCATGAAACTGGCTAGCAAGTATACGAGTTTAGAGGTGCTCTAGGCAAAGTAAGTAATTTGCTTTTTGACACACTTGTAAGATTTGAGTCCCCACTAGCATTATCTAATGACGTAGCAAACCGTCACCTGACCTATAGGCCGAAGTGTGACACTTTAAGTGTCCACAACTACTGCTCACCAGGCGAGCTATACAGGTCATCAGTGATCACACCGTGTGATTCACACGCATAGCTCCACAATAGCTACGTAGCGACAATGGACGAATCGTCTTTAGAGCAACGATGGTCGCCAGATGAAAAAGTGCACCGTTCAATTCACGGTGCGTCTGATGATGTAATGCATAAGAGTGAGTAATCGGCTGGAGGATATTTCATGACAGTCATTTTTGACCGATTAGATAATCAATAAGTTTCTCTATAACCTTATTCTGGAATATGGTTTATAACTAACGAAGGTGCATGCTACAAGCATGGGGGATGGACACAATTTTCTGGTGTTAGATTGATCCAGCTTTCGAAGCAGCCCGATATGATCTCAAACACATAATAACTTTTTCCTTTGTCTCATTATTCATCAACCTTCTCCAACTTCCTGTATGAGGCCCTTATGTATAGCTTTTGGAAACCAGGCTTTCCGACCGGTCAACAAGTCTTCAGCAGAATCGCATTTTTTCTGTGATAGCCTAGCATAACCCAGATTCTGATATTGCATACACTATCTCCAATATACTTCGATTTTGCACCTCTCTCTATGCGATTTTCCTATTCTTCTCAATGACTGTGTGGTGGGAACTGTTGAGTATCGGCGGAAGAGTACAACAGAATCTGTCGCGCCCCGAGCACTACACGAAGGTCCACCCCGAGAGCCTACACATTGGTGTCAGCAATCACAACAAACTTCAATCGCGAAGCAGAAATCGGTCCACATGGTAGACTCTGCGAAAAGGTTTACCTCGGGGCTTATGGACCATATACTGGACGGTTGATCGACAAGAACCCCAATGTAACATAATCCGGCAGCTACACTTTGGGCTAATGCTGTGGATTTACCAACTGCTACAATCTCTGACAGTTCCACTAATTTGCTCCTGTGTATATACGTCTTCCAACTTTACAAAGTGGTCATCATCACACTTACATTCAAGCAACTATCAGTATCGATTTTAGCAATCAAATATTGAAAGTAGCATGTTCGAATATGTTTTCAGCACGTGACAGTTTTTGCTGTGTTGTACGTTTTCACGGACTCTTCTACATAGTGG
>NW_003199341.1:0-2389 GCF_000006405.1 Perkinsus marinus ATCC 50983 | reverse complement strand
TCTAGATGGTGCGTACTGTACCATTCCAATACTGTTATGATGATGATAGTTGCACAATTTTTCCGATATAGTTGTTTAAGGCGGCTAGAAAACTCTTTAGCAATAGCATGTGTGTCGACGTCGAGTCGACGATGTGCCGACTCAATCAAAGTAGAGGAAGGGATCAAAACCTGCAGTTCTTTGGGCGTGCCAGTATAGACTTGCTGGTGTGTCGAAGGACCAAATGGTTTATCAGTTAATCCGTGTACTTC
Organism: Perkinsus marinus ATCC 50983; assembly: GCF_000006405.1. Lineage (NCBI taxonomy): Eukaryota > Perkinsozoa > Perkinsida > Perkinsidae > Perkinsus > Perkinsus marinus. The sequence continues at coordinate 2,138 of NW_003199341.1, read as the reverse complement.
TCGAATAGCAACTTCGTGCAAGTTGAAATGCGGAAAGAATTGCTTCTCGTGATTGTGAATGGATGTTGCAAGCTACTGCACACAAGTCGATACTGAGCTGACAACATCAACTTCATTGGCATTTATCAAACATCTTTATCAATTATCTATATCCCTCAATATTCTTTGTTCTCTCGCCCTCCACATGGAGACACTCCCTCAGAGGGGCGCCTCTGGCCTGGTACTTCCAGACGCTTCTTCGACCTTTATACGTTTTGACGCTCCGTCGAGTTCGGTACCTTCAGTCGACAGCGAATTTGACCCAGATCGCTTCCAAGGCCTCGAGTGCATCACTCCGCGGTTTTCCAGTTCAACGTGATCTCCTCGCGAGGACATATCGAATACCATCTCTACTCTGCGATGAACTTGACGCTTTTCGTGATAGCCTTCGCGGCCGAGAAGTAGCTCTGCCCTTGTAAAAATACCGCCTTCGAGGCTCTCTGGATAGACACATATTTGAGTGAATGATGGTTTGAAATCGTTGATTCCGATACCGCCGACACTCTGGTATTTATAAATATCCCTTTTGCTCCCAAGGGAATAGCAACTGTTCTTTATGTATTTTGTAAGGTCATCTTGAACTGATTTCGACACCATCGCCCGTTGCAGGGCGAGGTCGGTTAAAACGATTGTGTGATCCATCAGTTGGAATGATAAATCAACAAAAGTATTCCCAGATTTCTCAGCTTCTCCAACCTTCACACTAATCTTTTCCACTACACCCGGAATGTCCGCGCCAGGGGCATTCACATAAGTACCAACAGAGGGTAGAGGGGGACTTCCCTTCCTCGACCGAGGATGAGGAACTGACGACCCTTTGATTGTAGCTATCACCACATCACACGCCAGGAGAAATATCAGGCATCCGAACAACAAGAGACGGCACATTGATACAGTGAAACGGTATAGGAAACTAGAGGAGACAGATGGAATGTATTATCGAGCATTGTTGTCTCGCTCGAAGGTGTGGCGTTTGCAGGCGAAAACCCAAGTCATTCACACTCCTAGCAGGAAAAAATCAAGAAGATCGAGGAAATATTATTGAATTATACCGTGCCACGAGCGCGATTGTGTAATTAACTCCGGTGTTTGACTGGGCCGGTCAGGAACTGATCGGGCAACTGTTGCCATGCAAGATTACTACTTCTCAAACCTCTGATCTGCGAGTTTGGGACAGACAGTAGCCGAAAAACACAACACGGGACCCGTACACTGGGTCCCTGATTCGTGGCCTTCGGCAACTGCAACCTCTGCCTCTCGCTAGACCTCGGTTAAATATGGAAAAAAAACCGTGTACAATGCCACGAGCTGACTCGTGTTCTCCGCGGAAGCCGTCATACTCTGCAATGCAGAGTCTGCATGTATTTACACGAAACGGACCAATATTCGAACGCCCGAAACTTGTGGATCTGCACAATCGGGACATGAGCTGAGAACTCTCCGATATATATGAGCGGCTTGGGAGACTCACGATGTGAATCAGTGATCGTTCGTTCGGATTATGGGCGTCCTTGTTAACTGGCAACCGTCTTTATAGTGGAGTGGTGTTTTCAACAGGGACGGTGTTGTTGGTTGAATCGTTACTGAAGCAGTTGATGCCGTTGAAGCTTAGCAGAGCAACAAAATATTGCAGCATCAGCATAGCTGATTATGGCTGATTATTAATCACGTTGTAACCAGGCGGACCCGAGTGATAGGCAGATGCGCATTTAGAGATGATATGAATGTCATATCATTCATGAATTGACATGAACCGTCAAGAATTTCCTCATATCCATCAACACGTGATAGTAGAGCGTGTGTATATTCTACCACACTCGTGTCAGAGAAGCGGTGACAAGACTGATGTTCATGACTGGCCGCAACGAGCTGTCGCATTCTGCCAGGTTGAGTTGATCCGCAGTGTATTATGAACAAACTATGACTGAAGTTCAGGTTTCGTTAGATACACTGTATCTACATGTACTGTCAGTACATGCAATCTAATTTGAAGTTCTCGGCAGTGCTTATACTGGCTCAGTTGTTGAATGGATTCTCCCAGCAGGATGATTAGTGTTCAAGTATGCGGTGTGGCTGAAAACTTCAAGACGCACGTAGCA
>NW_003202289.1:0-761 GCF_000006405.1 Perkinsus marinus ATCC 50983 | reverse complement strand
ACCTTTGATGTCGTTAATCATAGAAACTTGTATATAGTCATCATGATTCGACAAAGTAGCAACAATGAGTCGGTTATACTTTTCCGCATCCCCCCCTCCCCACCTTACCACGAATAAGTGGCGGCCATAAGAAGGTGTCTGAAAAGTGTAGGAAAAGGAAATTCGCCTCCGAGGCTTAGCACCCATACAACTACTATTACTAACAGAAGCTAAGCGAGGCGATAGTTACCAATACATTTCTACGTGTTACACCAAGAACTAGCAGCTATCCCTTCGTATTCCTACCGCGCTTTGCTTGGTGTCCACCAACACTCCTCGCTCGGGTAGGTATCCTCCTATCACTCCTCGCCACATCATCATCATGATGAATGAGGCTTCGGCTCGTCAACGGTGGTGGTGGTGGCATGAGGTTTTCCGTAGTACCACCGCTTTGACTTAGCAACGACCTAATCACAGACAGCTACCCTCCTTAATAGTTGTTGTTGATCACCTTTGCCTGGCCACTCCTTCTGTCGTCCTCGGTCGTGGTCTCGGCCCTTTAGATGGTGGTGTCACCATAGGCGGCGTCGGCGACAACACACTGACAGCTTTGCTTACCTAAACAACTACGTCGTCCCCAGTAGAACAACCTGTGAGTACCAGAGGGCCTTCGAGGGTATTATGCATATCAACGACGTTTTCCTTATCTCTTCCACACAGCGCCACGCTATCATTAACGTCGATCGAGAACTCCAGAAGTGATGGTATGTCCTCCGACTGGA
>NW_003215396.1:0-1013 GCF_000006405.1 Perkinsus marinus ATCC 50983 | reverse complement strand
ACCTATCAGGGCATGGCACTGGGGATCCGGGATCGACTGTGAGCGTTTCATTGGCACTCGTTGCTGTCAGCTGTCCGCTGTTCTCTCCTTAGAATAGCCTCACTGGTGGTGGTAGCGGCAATTTAGGCGGAGAGTGAGTGTGGGATGGTTGCTGTTCGTGTCACCACTCATGCCTTATTCTCAGCTTGGCATCAGCTATTGATCAAGAAGAGGAAGATGCGTCGGTACGTTCGGTGCCTCGAGTGCTACTGTGCCATTTGTGGTCAGGTTTTGCCTATCACCAATTCAGCCTACAGGAGTCTGCGCTGGATTAAGGCGATAACTAGTGGTCAGGTAGCAATGATGGGCTCTCAATATACTGTACTATGCAGCTCTGGTAGCCTCCTTCTGCTCGGGCATGCCATACACTGTCACGACTCAACAAGAAGCTGTATATGTTTGGCGGATATGATGGTCAGAAGTGCTTCAATGACATGGGTCGGGGCATTTAAAAGGCATAGGGCCTAGAGGGTTGTGGTATCAGATGTCCTCGACCTCGAAACGATGACCTGGATCCAGCCGAACGTCTGTGGTCAGCCTCCAATGGCAAGAAATGCGCACACTATGACGGTTGTTGGTAACGTCTGCATTGCCTGCTTACTGTGTATTGTTCAAGTTATGAGGTACGAAGCTTTATCTGTTTGGTGGTCATAGTGGTAATAAGCATCTCACAGACCTTCATGTCTTCGACACTGCCAATTTACTTTGGTGAGTGGAGCGAGCGGTTGAGTAGTGGTATGGTACCGTAGGTATCAGCCTAGCATTCTTGGAGCACCTCCTCCGGGATTGCGAGGGCACACTGCTAACTTGATAGGGAAGAAGATCTTCCTCTTTGGTGGGTACGATGGCAAGGTGAGGTGATCGACCAACAGCAACGCCGTCATGTGGATGTTGTTGTTGGTAGGGCCGATCGAACGACCTGTATATACTGGACACAGGGTATCCTGGTGGCTTCTCACCCAGCACTGGTGATG
>NW_003205254.1:0-970 GCF_000006405.1 Perkinsus marinus ATCC 50983 | reverse complement strand
GCATGGTCCAACAACACCATCCTTCCCTTCACATGTGTCCCGTAGTAGAAGGGGCTGATGATCGAGAATCTCGGATGCCTCGGTTGGATGGAATCTCAAGATAAACTCCCGATAGAGGGTCTTATCTTCATCTCTAGTAGAAGAGCTACCCACTGGATGGTCATAGTAGCTGAATTATGATGATATCATCACAACCGATGGCAATAGTGATAGCCAATTACCTTCTCGTATAATAACAACCACCGGATAGTAGCGGGAAGCCTGTTGCTACCGCAGATGACCATAACTCTATGAACATATCCCCACATATACTGGAGGATGCTCGTGAGGGAGATATCTAAGATGAAGCTATGTCGCCAACTAGGAGCTCTTCGTACCTCCTCGTCCCGAGGGAAGGGTGAGGACATATTTGATGTCGCTATCACTGCACTTGAGGTGTTGGAGGCTGTTCCACCCATCGCCTTGTACTGTTCTACAGCCAATAGCGGAGACATATTGCCTATTAATCTACAATACAGCATCGCTAATCGTATATCCCTCCTCACTAGTGATGTAAGGTTCGAGTACATCCAAGTTACTGAAGACTATCCTTAGCTGCATTCGGGCATTAGGGTAACTCCTCGCATGCTGTAGAGCTTGATCAGCATGCCCGGGGGTGAAGCTGAGCACCTAAAGTGGGCCGTCGCTACTGCCAAGAGTAATAGTAGTCGATAGATTGATATCCGCTTGGGGAATTACTGCTGGTTGGATGGCACCTTCCATACTACTAGTGAGGAACAATTTTGTAGACACCATAGTCGGGGGGTCAATGAGAGTGAGCGTGCCCACTTGGGAGTAGTATCTGACTACACTACTAGCTCCCAGACCAGTGGCAGATGGTAATGCCTTATGGTATTGCCATCTCCTTCCTCTTCATCTACAGTACCCCAACATACCACCAAATTATCCACAGTTCTGGTAGCCTACTAGG
>NW_003210959.1:0-1036 GCF_000006405.1 Perkinsus marinus ATCC 50983 | reverse complement strand
CCCTTTGTGGTATCTGATGAGCGAGCAGTTTAGCACCTTAACCGAGCGTAGGTCATCCCTCATCGCCAGTTCTGCTTACCAAAAATGGCCCACTTAGAGTCGTCTCATTGACCCCAATAGTTCAATTAAGTAACTACTGGATCTTGCCCATTTAAAGTTTGAGAATAGGTCGAGGAAGTTACTTCCCCGGAACCTCTAATCATTCGCTTTACCTGACAAAACTGATAAAGACTCTAGCTATCCTGAGGGAAACTTCGGAGGGAACCAGCTACTAGATGGTTCGATTAGTCTTTCGCCCCTATACCCAAGTCTGACGAACGATTTGCACGTCAGTATCGCTACGAGCCTCCACCAGAGTTTCCCCTGGCTTCACCCTGCTCAGGCATAGTTCACCATCTTTCGGGTCCTAACGGATATGCTCATACTCAAACCTTTCACCGAAGATCAAGGTCGGTTGTTGGTGACCCCAACATGGCCATACGGCCTCACTTTCATTACGCGTATAAGTTTGCCACTCACACACTCGCACATACGTTAGACTCCTTGGTCCGTGTTTCAAGACGGGCCGGAGGCAACCGTTGGAAGCCAGCATCGCGATTACTAAGTGCGAACAATCTCAAAGCCACATCCTGGCCACTCGACGAATCGAAAAGCGCAGGGTAATGACAGTTAGAAAGCTCGTTGACCAGCAAACGCACTTCCTCACTGACCGAGTAGTGAGTATCGCAAGGAAGCAACCAATTCACAGATAGCGAACCAATTAGCATCCAAGGATTATTTCCACTCAGCCAGTGATGCTGACGACTGAGAGTAGGAAACACCACTAACATCTGCCAAACAACTGCTCAACACGACCAGGTCTGTGAATGAGTAGCAGAAGACAGGAGCGAGCAGCAATCCTACAATCAGCATATGCAACGGCGGCATCCGCTTCCTTCTCAACGATTTCAGGCACTATTTAACCCTCTTCTCAAAGTTCTTTTCACCTTTCCCTCACGGTACTTTTGTGCTATCGGTCTCGAGTATATATTTGCTT
>NW_003203595.1:0-1001 GCF_000006405.1 Perkinsus marinus ATCC 50983 | reverse complement strand
TGGTGAAGTGAGAAAGTGTTGTTTACTGTCGAGGATTGGTGTTCTCACAGGTGGAGAGAATTACAAGCTCGACAGGCCGCGAGCTCAGATACGAGCGTTAATAATGTGGATAGTGGCGGAGACGATATTCGACCACATTTAAATGCCGTCCCGACGGGTTGAGAGTCCCATCATCAGTTTTCTCACTCATTGGTTATGATTGTGCAGTAGCAGTTAATCGGTAGCATAACTCCTCATTGAAAACTGCCTCCACCAGATCGAAGATACACTGTCATGGTGGACACGATTAGCGCCCAACTCAACGGCAAATCATGTCGAATTTAATTCGCTGTGATGACTCGTTATGGAGATGATATTATCGCGATGACTGGCGGCCACTATTGCGTGGTGAAGCTGATGAGAGCCCTACGTGATTAGTCATGAGCATCCTCTCCTTGTTTACCCATCATTAACGATGTGGTCTCCATATGCATCCTAACTCCCCACGATCAACAGTCAGTGTCTATGCTCGAGTGCGACCAGCACCAGTAATCGGCCGCCGTCGGGAGTCCTTGGTGACGTGTGAAGGGGTGAGAGCCTCTTCTGCTTCGTCCACATCCTGATAGTAGGACTTCCTTACTTACCCCACAGCCCTACGCGATGAATGCCGAACTCGTTCGCACGTACGCTTCGACCGAGCCTTCGGGCCAGAAAACACCAACGCTGAAGTGTAGAAGCTTATTTGAGCTCGAATCGTCATCAGTGGTCTGCTACAGGTCATCACAATTGCTCTCTCGAATGGACCTCCAAGGCTCCGTGAAGGGCGTTGGTCCAAAGATACTGTTCATGGCTTAGTGAGCACGCATACACCGACTTCGTTGAGATGTGTTCATGTAGCGGACATACTGGCAGCGGCAAAACACATTCCCTCTTCGGTGGTGACGACTTCACTGAGGATGGTGGACTCGTCGGAGCCTTATTGGAGACTATCATGGACGAATGCGAACACGGCGAGCTCTCTG
>NW_003210268.1:0-1003 GCF_000006405.1 Perkinsus marinus ATCC 50983 | reverse complement strand
TGGGACAATATTTCCGATTTGGGAGAAATTTCACACGCGCTATAAACGGCGCGCCTCATAGCAGTTGTAACGCTGGGCGATATATGGACGAAACGACCGTTACCGACCCAAGCGCAGCCTTCCTCGCACTGGACATCATCACGGATGAGCAGTTGCTCAGCATAGTCCTACCTTTACTGCACTCCAGGCAAGCTCTACGAGACGTAAGCCTTCACTCTGCAGTGCTCTTAGAAGCACTCTGTTGGCGCCAGTAGAGTGTTTATGTTCAGGTCGTGATAGCTGAGCTTGGGGGCGAGGTCGAGCCGAGTAGGATTGAGCATGCTAGCTGGGGACGAGGAGTTGGAGTGTCTTCAGGCATCCCCTTGGTTAGTGTTGAAGCCATTGGAAGCATCCCTGAGGTCGACATGCGGCGGTGTCTACTACTAGAGTCCTCTGGGCCGGCCCCATCACCGATGCCGCCTACGAGAAAGCGGCCGTCGCTCAGTCGGTCGGCGAGGGCGGCTAGGAAGGCCCGGAGGCGAGAAGGCTCCCACGACACACTGTTGAGGCTCATGAGGGGCGAGGAGGTCCTGGACTCTACATATCCTGCTGTGTTTCAAGTCGAAGAAGGTAGGTCTGGTAGGTCCATAATCTCCATTGGAATGCTGGGTTTAGCTTGCCCCGTAGGGGAACCTGGACCGACCACCCAGCTCACGTCGGACGCTGCCACCTCCCATCTGGACTCTACCCTGTCTGGTAGTAAGGGGATAGTCTAAATTGGGATGGATGTCTTCACGCTCGTGTTGGTCCTTAATCCCTGACGGGGGAACCTGTAGTCAAGTCGGGTTTTGGCATAAAGGGCTGTATGCTTAACCTACTTGGCATTTGTAGATCTCAAGTGTTTCGATCCATTCGGGAACCCTAGCGGGCCTGGGCTCGATGGACATCATGCCCCGTTCGACCTGTTTCCCAACGAGTTATGACGATCATCCCACGGCTGAGACACTGAGTGTAATGGTATTGT
>NW_003199788.1:0-1804 GCF_000006405.1 Perkinsus marinus ATCC 50983 | reverse complement strand
AATATGGACATGGTCAACAAGATATGTTGGGGACAACATAAAATTCTAAAGCGTGGAATCAAATTATTATTATTGTTTCCTGCGCACTTCTATTTGGATCCGTATGTAAACTCTTATAAAATCTGAAGAAACTCTTGAGCTCAGCTGAGTAGAGTGGACATATATTTCAACACTGTGCGATACATTCACAGGTTAAAACTGCGTAGAGGTTTCTATATTCTGATTAGTCTCATTGAGCTTCAGATTGGTTCTTCTCCTGTGTTCAAACTCTTTCTGGTTCAGGAGGAATAGTTTGTAGGCATGTCGAAACGACCCGACTTGAAAGTTAACGAGTCGACAATTGCAAAACTGAGGTCGAGTGCATTAATGTCAGCCAATATAGCGGCTCAGAAAACAGACCGGTGGTTGCTGGCATGAACAGGCCGGAACTGGGCTCGTCAATTTTCGCTTTATATAACTCGACTCGCTCTGCAAGTGACCAAAACTCGTTGACATTTTTTAGACTACAATCAAAAGCATTTGACTAACTCAGCATCGACATTGAGTCGGACTATAAATGCCGCTCCGGGAATGTCGAAAATGGATAAAAAAGGTTAACCATAGTATGTGACCACTACGGTTTGTGATATCGCGCGTAGACGAGGCGCGATTTCCCGGGGGTATCTGAGTGCACGACTGATCCTGTGTTTCACTGAGGCGTATGCCTACCAATAATCTTAATAAACTCCATTCCCTCATAGATCTTAATAGCGTTTGAAGAGCCCAAAGCGCTTGGCGAAGCGCTCACGCTCCCCATTGCGAGCACTGGCCGAGGCTTTTGCCTTTTCGTGACGGCACCATGGAACTACAGAGAGGCTAGGATCTACAACGATTTTGGGAGCGATGACCTTCTCGCCCAAACCGACAAGAAGGGGAGGACCTACTATCTTCTTGGGTACGAGAATCGCTCTAAAGGCGAGGATTGGAGTAAACAAGCTGTTGAGAATAACCCTCAGTACCGAAGTCGAGAGTACGATCTGAGGGGAAAAAACTAGAAGGCACTGTACACTTGCTTCCTATATATTCTTCTTTTGCTTCTTCTTCTCATTCGCATCATCAACACATAGATCTTCGTCAACACTCATCATTTTGCCGTCATCAGTCTTCGCATAACAAAAAATCTAGCTCCAATGCAGAGCAAGTCGTATCATTACCATCTGTTTCCCATGTTGTTTACGCTGTCGACCGCAGCGCACTCTTTTCCGCGGGGAAGTTCCCGCCGCCGTTGAGATTCACGGCGAAGCTTTTTCTTCCAGAAGTGAGAGATGGGGAGACCCGAGAGTTGCAGGTCCAAACCATCGCGGACCATGGAGCGGGCCAGAACTATCTTATTTTGAGTATAGAAGTTGCTGAATCGTTGAGACTTCAGTCTGTTAATTTATTGGTGACTTTGGCCGATGGCGGTCGAGCTGACACTTTAGGAGGTGTCGAAGGGGAGCTGAAACTTTATACAATTGACAATAGAGAGATTGGGTCAGGGAAGGAGTCCTTCATTATACTGAAAAGTAGCACAGAGAGTGCCGAACCAGTATTATTGCTTGGCCGGGGGTTCCTAGAGAGATGGGGCATTGTGACCATCGGGGCTAAGAAGATGCTGTATAATGGAGAATTGATTTATTGTTCTAGCACTATGGAGAATGAAAGCACCCGGCGGACGGATTGCCGAGGACTTGACGAAGACGATAATGAGGGAGCCCCAAACCTCAAAGATATGACGTTGCCTCATCCCATCCAGGACATAGACACGGTCAAGCTACATCCTCAT
>NW_003215196.1:0-968 GCF_000006405.1 Perkinsus marinus ATCC 50983 | reverse complement strand
CACAACAACAACGAGATGCAAAACACACAGATCGCTTTTGACACCCCGCGGAGTCTGCAGGAACTACTGTGGGACTCGGCTTTTGAACAATGTTAGTACGGAAATAGTTTCTCTAATTGCATTTCGTGGTTCTATAGTGTAGTGGTTAGCACTCTGGACTTTGAATCCAGTGACTCGAGTTCGAATCTCGATAGAACCTATTTCAGCCTGTCTATGAGACTGTCGACACACTGCGTTCAGTCTCTAAGGGACACTTCTCTAAGCACCACACAACTGTTACCACTCCCCGGTCAAACGCCCGAGAAATATACCTTATGTCAGTATGTTGATTGATTCTGTATAGGCTGGGTGAGTTGCGATCGCCTGTAACCCATGCGGGGGTGAGATTTGTGTGAATTGGGTGTCGTATCGCGGCCTGATCGGTGATCAGCTGTCCATCCCAAGGTGCCACCAAGGTCGGGTGGGAAGGCGGAAGTCATCACATCCGATCATCTGAAGGCGCGGGTACTGGCCAAGGCTGGGAACAGAGCAGGCAATACCGCACGATGGGACCAGCGAGGGTGGAGAGCGGCTGAGAGGTCGGTAGCCAACAGAACAACAACGAGATGCAAAACACACAGATCGCTTTTGACACCCCGCGGAGTCTGCAGGAACTACTGTGAGACTCGGCTTTTGAACAATGTTAGTACGGAAATAGTTTCTCTAATTGCATTTCGTGGTTCTATAGTGTAGTGGTTAGCACTCTGGACTTTGAATCCAGCGACTCGAGTTCGAATCTCGATAGAACCTATTGCTGCCTGTCTATGAGACTGTCGACACACTGCGTTCAGTCTCTAAGGGACACTTCTCTAAGCACCACACAACTGTTACCACTCCCCGGTCAAACGCCCGATAAATATACCTAATGTCAGTATGTTGATTGATTCTGTACGAGCTGGGTGAGTTGCGATCGCCTGTAACCCATGCGG
>NW_003214229.1:0-1370 GCF_000006405.1 Perkinsus marinus ATCC 50983 | reverse complement strand
TATTACTCCCGACCGAGTCGCTCTCAAGCCCCATAGCCTTCTTACGAATTCACGAGTATGTTGTTGTAGTAGTAAACGATGTATTTATATTAATCTGTGATTCAGCTGCACATTAGAAAAGAAAAAGAGGAAAAAATCGATATCCGCCACCCGCGGTTGAATGCATCGGGAATTTGAGAGATTACGAAAGGTTGATCAACCATTAAATGCAAACCCTTTTAGTATCATCATGTTTCGACACTATCTCTCTTATCGAGAAAAAAATGAAGTTTATCACAAAAAAGGTTCACACAAGAAGATGGTATGAAATCTAATCCCCTCAGGAACCTACCGAACTCATGCGAGCAGGTCCAGCTCGGGGAGTAGCCTCAACGACGTCGAACCTTCCTATCCGTCTCGGCACCTGAGCGTCACACCTGGCCACTGACCTAATTGTATTCAAAATAGAGTTTTCCTCTTCATCCACGCTGTAGGAGAAAAAGCCGATTCTCACCCTCCGAATGTGATTCATCATATCGCTAGAATGAAATGATTCCTTCCTACAAGGGAAATTCCACCTCAAACTGTACTGATAAGAATCGTCATCTGCTCAATTCACACTCCAGCAAAATCTCATCGGTCTCCCGATACTTGACCAACCATCACTTTTGACCGATACAAACGCGACATAGCGAACAAGCACCTTCTCTCTACGCACAGTGCCCACCTTCACAGTCAGCTGGGCTCTGTCGAAATCGCCATTTGCCGAACGACTCTCGTCGATCTTCTTTGGGGAAGCATCCCGTAGAACATTCTCCGAGGTTGTTGGCATATCACAACAGGAAGAGCTCGACTGCCAGGGGCAGGCAAACTCTGGTACGGGATCGATGTCCAATTCGTCCATAGTTTCTTTCCGACGAATAGAGACACTACCTGCGAGTAATGAAATTACACTCGCGTATCATATAATGTGTTATGATACTAAGAACCTACAACTGTATTATGCGATCCACTAAAAAAGGGATATACAGAGAAGGAAATATAAGATGGCGTCGTCGTTTTCATTAGCAATTACTTTACTAGTAATGGCCGTTTAAATAGCGATGAAATATCTCGATAAGCAATACGTCCGAGTGCGGTCGTCCACGAGCGCAAGACGTGAGGTAGATTGCTGAACTTTTACTAGTTTCTTGAGAAGAGCGTTCAAATGGGGCTGTTAGAATTGAGAAAAATATGCGACTCGATTTCCGTGAAAAACCGTAAGACGATGTCACGCATTACAAACAAGCTTTCTCCATCCCCACAAAAATGAATCCACCACTATTGTATTTCTCAACGTTTATACTCGTGGTAAAACGTCTTAAGCACCCGTCCGAAACATTGTGTAACAT
>NW_003204283.1:0-940 GCF_000006405.1 Perkinsus marinus ATCC 50983 | reverse complement strand
GAACCATGCTGCGCAAGGTGTGGCCGTAAGCATCCGCTGCATGAGTGCCGTAACCACCCCACTCTTGCTCCAGATGAGCACAAGTGCAGCCTGTGTGGCAAACAGGGCCATAATGCTCTAGAAGGCTTCAATATCCTTGCTGCTCGATCTAAGAAGCTTAATTTGATTAAGATTAAGTTGGCAAAAACACGATTGGGTCCTTCATCGTCACCGTGATTGTTCTAAGGGGAACTGAGAATGCATTTAGTATATCGATCCTGCAATTTAATTTTATGAGACCTAAGCTTAACTTAGATCACACCGTGTGTAACATTTTGGACCATTGTTGTCCCCCTTTGTTTAGTCTCTTAGGCGAAAGGCGATACGGTTAAAAATGAGTCGGACCTTGCTTAGGGCTGTCTTCGGGCTACCACGTTGTGGACGGCTGTTGGCCAGATCATCACCAGGCCATTCCAGCGTCTGCCACTTATGTGGTGGGGTTTCTGATGACACGGTGCACCGGATGCTTCACTGCAAGAGGCACCACAGGGAAAGGCTATCTATTTTAGGGTCACCAAAATATATACGGTATCCGGCGTATTTTCTCACGAGTATGGAAAGGACAAGTTTGCTTACGAGACTGGTTCAGAGAATGGGCATATGAACAACAAAGGCTGTATGAACGGACCCACACTATGATTGACACTTACGGTTATTCCCCCTATCTCAAACCCGTAGTACGCACTATAAGCGTCACGGGATATCCTTGTTTCACACACACCAACGAGGTGCTAAAGAAGATTGTCGTGTTGAGGAGGCCCGTATGTATGATGGTGGCGTCTGGCTCTCCGGCGAGGATCCATGGCAAGGATCATATACGGCTGTACTGGATGAACTCACAATGAGCTGATGGACAGGGTTCTATGTTATGACTTGAGGTCACCACACGACTGAGTCCTGT
>NW_003211005.1:0-1577 GCF_000006405.1 Perkinsus marinus ATCC 50983 | reverse complement strand
TCGCATCCGACACGCTGAATAGATCACAAAACTCTTGCTCCTCATAGAGGGGCCCCCATTACATAGTGTCTTAAAGGGGTCAATTCATTGGAGATCGCTTGGTGGCAGACCAACAATCTTCTTGTACCGTTAGCTTCAGCATGTATTCCGACGAGTCACAAGGGTGTACAATCAACATCGACATCTGTACGGCCAGTGGCATCCGTATATGGGCACTTTTCGGCTTGAAGACGATCTCGGTGGGACTCGAACCCACAATCTTTGGTTCCGAAGACCAACGCCTTATCCATTAGGCCACGAGACCAACGACTTTGAGATTTATCCCACTATCTCGTCACTATGCGCAACACTGACTTAACGGCACACATGAGTTCGCATCCGACACGCTGAATAGATCACAAAACTCTTGCTCCTCATAGAGGGGCCCCCATTACATAGTGTTCTAAATGAGGTCAATTCATTGGAGATCGTTCGTTGGCAGACCAACAATCTTCTTGTACCCTTAGCCTCAGCATGTATCCCGAGTCACAAGGGTATACATTCAATATCGACATCTGTACGGCCAGTGGCATCCGTATATGGGAGCTTCCCGGCGTGGAGACGATCTCGATGGGACTCGAACCCATAGTCTTTGCTTCCGAAGATCAACGCCTTATCCATTAAGCCACGAGACCAGTAAATTTGAGATTTGTCCCACCATCTCTGCGCCCCATTGACTTAACGGCACACATGAGTTCGCATCCGACACGCTGAATAGATCACAAAACTCTTGCTCCTCATAGAGGGGCCCCCATTACATAGTGTTCTTAAAGGGGTCAATTCATTGGAGATCGCTTGGTGGCAGACCAACAATCTTCTTGTACCGTTAGCTTCAGCATGTATTCCGACGAGTCACAAGGGTGTACAATCAACATCGACATCTGTACGGCCAGTGGCATCCGTATATGGGCACTTTTCGGCTTGAAGACGATCTCGGTGGGACTCGAACCCACAATCTTTGGTTCCGAAGGCCAACGCCTTATCCATTAGGCCACGAGACCAACGAGTTTGAGATTTATCCCACTATCTCGTCACTATGCGCAACACTGACTTAACGGCACACATGAGTTCGCATCCGACACGCTGAATAGATCACAAAACTCTTGCTCCTCATAGAGGGGCCCCCATTACATAGTGTTCTAAATGAGGTCGATTCATTGGAGATCGTTCGTTGGCAGACCAACAATCTTCTTGTACCCTTAGCCTCAGCATGTATCCCGACGAGTCACAAGGGTATACAATCAATATCGACATCTGTACGGCCAGTGGCATCCGTATATGGGAGCTTCCCGGCGTGGAGACGATCTCGATGGGACTCGAACCCATAGTCTTTGGTTCCGAAGACCAACGCCTTATCCATTAGGCCACGAGACCAGTAAATTTGAGATTTATCCCACCATCTCTGCGCCCCATTGACTTCATGGCACACATGGTTTCCCATCTGACACGCTGAGTAGATCGCAAAACTCTCGCTCCTCATAGAGGGGCCTCCAATACATAGTGTTCTCAAAGGGGTCAATTCATTGGAGATCGCTTGT
>NW_003204436.1:0-1070 GCF_000006405.1 Perkinsus marinus ATCC 50983 | reverse complement strand
CATCGTATAGTCATCCACATATCCGATCGCTCGAAATATGTAGTAACAATCTCCGGGGCAACCATTCGCAATGCACAGTCCAATAGGCGTTTACACAGCGTAGGCTCGCCTCCCGAAAACGCTCGGGGATGTTACGAGGCCGAAAGGCAGGCAATTGTGCTTGAAGGCATTGCTGGGATCCCGAGGGTCCAGAAAGCATAGGAATCCGCGTTCGCTCGATTCCACACTAATCAATCTGAACGCTGATACTATGTCCCATTCTAACAACCAAACTTGGCTATCCTCATCTCCAATACTAGGGGTTGGTCGCGGGACATTAGCCAATAGATCGTAAACATCCCGGAACCTAGGAAGACAGCGGGTTGTTTTCAGTTCACGGACAGTACCGTCTTCGCCTTTGCTTTCGAGTAGAGCTCCAGTACGTACGGTAATATTGATACCACTCCTCCTGAAGTCGTCCAATTGTCGGATGGCTTTAAATTCCTTCCCGTTTTTCCACATCACATGAACTTTCGACAACGCCTTGCAGTCTGGACTCGTCGGATTAATCTCTGATAACCGGCCTAGCCGAAGCTCCTTCGCTATGAGCTCTTCGAACAGCCTATACATATCTGGAGGAATGCTGCCCTGCGGCCAGTCGCGTAGCCTCAGCTCCTCGAGTTTTTCGCCAGGCCACCGCACGAAGGACGGCTCATCCTTCTTTGGTTTGCCAAACTTGTCAGTATCGATTGCTGGCCATTCCGCATTTACTCGAACCGGGATCAAGATGCCGATTGGTGTTCCCTCAGCTACCATCCGGCAGATTTCCGCGTCTTCACCGGGCGACTCCGTCGTTGCTCCTTTACCAGGGGCCATACTGAGGCAGAGTTCTTCTAGCAGTCTAGCGCGTAGAGGGGACGGGGGGGGCGGCCAGCTCTCCCAGCTCCGATTTATTGATGTCCTTCGCGACCGAGATGAAAGTGGTCAAGTCCTCAAGGAGATCATTGGCCACACTATTGAGGGAAGCTCCATCATTGGCGTTCCACTCCACACTCATCGCGGATTGCTCTTCCCGAGAGCTGGCGAAGAAA
>NW_003199482.1:0-1204 GCF_000006405.1 Perkinsus marinus ATCC 50983 | reverse complement strand
CAGGCCTGGGCATGAGGTAGTGGCCAGTAGAGTGTTGGTGATGATGATGATAAGAGTAGGAAAAGGACTGTACGCATCTCCCGCGATGCATACTGTGTGATAAGGATGGCCATTTGTCTATGGATTGCCCTATGAAGGATGTCATGTGTCTCAACTGTAAGGAAATGGGACATAGGACCAGGGACTGCACCAACGATATCGTTTGCAACAAGTACGGTTATGAGGGAAGCTGCTGCTGAGGGCGGTGGCTGCTGCTGTAGAGGTCTGAGTATCGTAGGTGCCTGAAGCCTGGTCACAAGGTGGCCGATTGTCCTATGCTGAGGGAAGGGGATGAGGTCACCATGGTGGATGAGGAGGAGGAGGAGGAGGACAGAGCCTTTGAGTGAATATTGAGTGCTCTGTATTGGAGTAGTTAGAAGTCGTGTAGATTCGATAGCGGGGCGAAGGACTATTGCCTCAACTGTAAAGGTTACGGCCATTTTGCCAGGGACTGCCCTAATGAGCCTGTGTGCAACGCGTAGGAGGTCTCAGGAAAGGGTGTTGATGATGATGATGATGGTTAGGTGTGGTATGGAGGGCCACATCGCTGTTAATTGTCCGAGGGCTCGGAGGGGGTTCTCTCGGGGGCGTTCTCCATCGAGAGAAGCGAAGTGGGAGTCGTCACCAGCAGGGCGTGGCGGATGGTTCAGCGACAGGTTCGATAGGGCTCTGATAGACGAAGAAATCTGTTTGAATTGCAAGAGGCCTGGGCATGTGTTCAGAGATTGCCCCAATGAAATCGTGTGCAATAAGTGGGCGTTAGCATCAGGGGTGTTTTTGAAATCACTGTCAGATGTGGTGGGGCCGGTCACAAGGCTTATGAATGTCCGCAAGGAGAGGACAGGTCGCCTCGGAAGAGGTGGGTTGGACGGCTGACGACTGAGTTGACTTTGTTATGGTATGCAATAGGTCGCAAAAAGACTGCTATATCTGTGGCGAGCTCGGTCATATCGCCTCGGAGTGCCCAAATAGGGATCAACAGTGAGTAGGATTTGTCGAGATTGCCGAGAAGTGTCGATGAGCCAGGCGTCCGAGGGAGGGTCGACTCACCAGCAGATGGGCCAAGAACGAGGACCGGGCCTCGAGTTGGGCCCGGGCGAGCGCCGATGACGAATTGTGCTATAACTGCCATCAACGTGGTCACAAGGCAAGGGACTGCAAGAAC
>NW_003212035.1:0-1005 GCF_000006405.1 Perkinsus marinus ATCC 50983 | reverse complement strand
GCGTGCTCAAGAAGCTGTACTCTAAAGTCCTACTGCGAGAGTTGCTTCTTGCTGCTTTACCTTCTTTTGCCACATTGTTGCAGGACTATGAAGTCATATAAAGATACGTTAGCTTGGCAATGCCAAGTTGGCATACTCAGGTTGGCCGGGCCGAGCTCAACCATCCGCTCTTTCGATGCAAACTTCAGTGTTGACAAAGTCTGTGAGACATCTGTGATGCAAGGCGATACCTGAACAGAACCCAGACCGTCGAGGCATAATCTTGGCACTGGTGACCTCAGCCTACACTTAAGTGTGCTATCATGAGTACTTTGGCGCTGCCACCCAGCGAATCCTTGAGCATGAGGGTGAGCTTGGAATTACGATAAGGGACATGTGTTTTCGACTGACTTCCTCCACCATCCTTTTGTTGTGCATCCAGGAGAGCATTCAACACGTCACCCTAGGGCATATGAGAGGAATAGACAACCAAGTGAGACCAACAATACTGACCAGAGTACTCAGAGATTTGTTGATCATCTGGGCTTCCCTTAATGTACTGCCCTTAGCGCCACTCCGACCAACATTTTCGCTACCGGCCAGATCTGGGACGCTCGAGCACTTTTACTGGATTGAATGTGATTTCTAAGTAACTTACCGATGAGATTGAGTTTCCCGTGACGACAAGTTGCTGTATATGGGCATGGCAGACTCGTTCTCAGCGTGACAACACAGTGACTCCTCGAACTATGCGAATTGATATTGGTCGATGATGTTCGACGAGTTGCCACCGCCGCTTGGAAAGCCTGAAGAAGCCGGGTCATAGACACATGATCTTGGCAGCAAGAAGCGTGAGCACCTTCAGAGCGTCGTTCAGATTTTCTAGAGACAGTTCTGTGAGACCCTCGACAATAATGTTATCATTCCCTCCCCGAAGTTGATGTCCCGAGAGAGCCTTCACTATCGCAGACCTGGTGTAGACAAATGCAACTCTGATTTTGGTATTAGAATCAATAATACAATATA
>NW_003213702.1:0-793 GCF_000006405.1 Perkinsus marinus ATCC 50983 | reverse complement strand
CGTCGCCGCCCACCCCAATCCTGCAGCTGGGTCCCATTCTCTCTGAGCTCCTTTAACAATCGGCTAACTGGAATCGGAGGAACCTGTATATTACCACTCTTCGTTCGAATATCACTCACTCGCTGCTAGTGCAGAATATTACGTTTTCCTTTAGATTGACCACATGCGAGTGAGAGGCACGAAAATTCAAAGTTATGAATTCGGAAAACTCCATAAACGTACGCGAAAATCGATACCACATTTATCTTCAAATCAACCAATATTAAATTAGGAACTATAAATAGTAATATTCCATTATTATTGCGGAGCGAAGCGAGCGGAGCATATACCGCAACAACCGGCACTTTCGCGTTGTGCGTGCGTGCAGAATTATTCTGGCTTAACTACGAAGCGTAAGAAGCTACCAGATAGATCAAACGACTTCTCTGGATGCCGAGGTGTAGGTAAAAATCGGAAAACTCGATTATACGAACAGCTCGACGAGATATGCACGAAAACCTTTAATGACGGAAAAATGTCCTACCCGGGGATCGAACCGGGGACCTATGTCAAATTCATTGATCTAATCAGTAAACGTGGACTAATGAGCTCCGCCCCTTCGTCACGAAGGCCTAGTATACTTAATATTCACGAATCATCAGTGAATTCTCCAAATCTTCTTTTTTCGTACCACAAATTCCCCACATCTACTACATTATATCCCTTCAAGAACTGCTCCAGTGCAGAGGCATCTGCAAACTGCTCTGATAAGAAGACCTTATAGCCCCGAGTGCCGAGACCTCCTGCCGCACCC
>NW_003212538.1:0-1883 GCF_000006405.1 Perkinsus marinus ATCC 50983 | reverse complement strand
GGTAAAAGGGGATAGTCCAACTAGTAAAGTCGGCGTTATCAGGATCGTCGAACTGGACACATTTGTTGATGTACGCATGTAGATCTTTGTGTGGACGTTCAGATGCACCAGCCAAAGCAGGAGAGTCTCTTGGCAACACTTTTAAGCAGATCGAATGGCGATCGCAGAAGTATCTGAAAGCCGAACCGACGAGTGAGGAATCTTGAGCAACCAACAGTATTTGTGGCCAGTCAGAGCTGTGGAACAGGACCTCAAGCTTCCGGATAACCTCAGAAGCTAACTTAGATTTGCATGTAGTGGCACGTAAGTAGTTGGTAGCCATATCTATCACAACCAGCCCGTAGTTCTGACCGTCGGGGTCTTCACTTGAAGGATTCGCGGATGTGGAGCCACTGGCTCCGCTACATACTCGGTAGGGACCGGTCATGTCAACAGCACATACACGGAGACAGCCAATAGCACCAGGCCAAGGAATAGATCCCATGGACTGACGTTGTACACGATCAGCTCGAGCAAACTGGCACCGTTCACAGGCATCTACATAGCGTCGGCACTCACGAGCGATACCATGCCAGAAGTAGCGTTGCTTGAGCAGCTTCAATGTACCGACTCGTCCGCGGTGTCCCACTGCATGCGCTTTAGCGATCAATTTCTTCTTCAACTCGTCGTTGTGGATCACCACTTGATGTCGAGGTGTAGTCTTCACATCGTCCACCGAGTCGACGTCTATACCCACGATACGAACGACTAAACCATTGGGTAGAACATCATAATATGGACTTGCTCGGAAGTCGTCGATCTTCGGATTGAATGACTGATCTTGGAGAAGTTCGTCGATCGTGACTTCGTCGTCAGCGTCGTCGCTTCCGGTGGAGTTCAACCCCACAAAAGTAAAGCCTTCCCCACATGTCAGTGCAGTTAATGGGGAACTACCCTGTGGGGTACCCTGGGGCGGCACCGGGAAGCAGAATGCTGGAGGAGATGTCAGTAGGCCTTCGGTGATGGTGGAGTGATGTAGAGGTGAGAGACATTCTCCAGGCTGAGGAGCTCGAGTTCCACGGTCGGCTGGATTGCATTCTCCACGAACATGTCGGATTGATATTTGTAAACCCTTGTTGGTCAGATCGTTGACAATATCTTCGATGATCTTGAGACGGCGTTGTTCGAAGCGTCCAAGCTTAGCCTTGGCCGACTCGTTCTTGCGAAGACGATGAAGATTGATGGCGCTGTCCGTGAGAATCATATACCGTGATGGTCTTGGAGGATTAAGTCGTAGTACCTGATCAATCTTCTCAGTAAGCTGGACGGCATTTGTGAGCGCGATGAGCTCCTTCTGGACAATGGTCTGTCGAGCTGCTTGATCCACCGGGAAGAGCGAGAAACGACCAAACAACCGAGTATGGGTCGGGGTTCCATCTCGTACGTCCACGCAGTAGGCTCCACCACTGGCATCACAGAACACGAAGATACTCGTAGACGTATCCACATAACGAAGAATAGGTTGTTGTAGGGAGAGTGTACAGATCCAGTTGGCCAAGGAGTTCCGGAAGTCTTCCGAACAGAGGGAGTCCCAGGCTACGTCATTGTTGCCAATCTCACGAGCCAAAAAGCGAGCGAATACCAGACCTTCGAAGAAGAGTCCTAAAGGGTCGTAATAGCGGTTGATGAAACCGATAGCATCACGCTTAGAGATGAGAGTAGG
Organism: Perkinsus marinus ATCC 50983; assembly: GCF_000006405.1. Taxonomy (NCBI): domain Eukaryota; phylum Perkinsozoa; order Perkinsida; family Perkinsidae; genus Perkinsus; species Perkinsus marinus. The sequence goes on along the minus strand of NW_003212538.1, from coordinate 181 downwards.
GATCGATGTGCATTCATCGGTTGTACCATATTGAAAAGAGATAGTATCGGACCCTATGTCGACCTTATACCCAAGTACTGATCGATAAGTCGCTGCCGGACACGGCGAGAAGTTGTTGAAGACCTTGGGGTCAGAGATGTCAGAGCCATGACGACGGAGTTTCCATTTCACGTACGCACCT
>NW_003205849.1:0-911 GCF_000006405.1 Perkinsus marinus ATCC 50983 | reverse complement strand
ATGCCGCAACAGATGTGTAGTCCTGGGAAGAGCATTAACAACCTCAAGATGGATACAATATACTCACCAAGAGAGATAACCCAACCGCGTTGAGGACGCGCTTACAACGACAGCATTGCGTGCTCCCACAAGGGCGGCCAGTTATAAGCCGCTGGTGAAGCCACTTGTTCCTCTGGGGTGACATCCTCAGTGAATACCTGCCACCAAAGAGTCTCCACAACGACGCTGGAAAGACCTGAGTACCGATGAGTGGGATGACCAGCATAGGAATGATAGACGTTGATGGGACAGTAAAGGCTCGGGAGAAGGGCTGGTCGGAGTGTTGGGAATGGAAATTCAATGACGGAACTCGAAAACTACGTCCGACACGGCCGGATGCACTGCAACGCAATACAATACAACCTGCAACTTAGTTGCGCTGATAATCTATTACTCGGGCGAGTGCGATGAACACAGCCGTTCCATCTGCTAACCGGAAGGCCAGCTTGAGTTGACAGGCTAAATCGCCCAGACTATTGTCGGCGATAAAACAGTTAAAATGATAAGGCGTAAACCATCGCTCCTCCTGAGTCCAGTGCTCGATGAATAGTTGAAATCCGGTGGTGGCGGCGACGTTAAAACTCCTGGGGGAGGGGGATGACTGCATGGCTGTGCCTCTGACCACCCATCTCTTGGGTGAGGTGAAAAAGGTGTGATATGAAGTTTATCACACTGGCAGTGCAGGCTCGTATCGTGGAAACAAATTCGACCATTGGGATCCTGCCAATCTTTACAATAAGTTCCTTGTCTTCTCCCTTGAGAATTCGTGGGATAGAAGCCCCGATGATTAGCATCAATTTTACAGAACAAATTCCAACAGTCTCGCAGGACATAGGGCTTCGGAGTTATACACGGACGCTCCTTGAACCACT
>NW_003205717.1:0-2220 GCF_000006405.1 Perkinsus marinus ATCC 50983 | reverse complement strand
AAAATTCCCTCAAAAAATTTCATACCATCACCAGCACACGCGCATACTCTCCCAGATTCGGGAGCCACGACAGTCTGACCTCCAAGAACTAGTAGACCCTCTTTGCTTCACAATCTCATATGAAATTCGACCATACGATCAATATAGTTGATCAAAATAGGGTCTTCTCTCCGAACACAGGAGATTAACTCGAAGGTGATCATTATTATCAAAGTATAAACATAACTGTGGATACAAACGCATTATCATCATTATTCTTAATCAGCTTGCTATACACAAAATGTATATTAATGTATATATAAATTTTAAGACGCTGGCTAGATTAGTTCTGGTTGATCTTCGATTCCTCACCTTCAATGCCATATCGCCATCATCTACCTTCTATCATCGCCATTCATTGACCGGGAATGCGACCCTCATCAAGATCGTCCGCAATCGACGATCTGGACTCATCGAGGCCCGACCACGGTCGACTCCATAGCCGATGCTTCGCCACACCGACCTCTGAGGAAGGTACAATACACGCAATGCGAAGATACAGTCCGGCGTAACTTCTCACTTAAGGCTATAATTCTGGAAATTCTAAATTTTCCATGCTCAGTGGGCATAATAGAAAAAAAAAATTCCGGTGGCATTGGTTCGAATTGATCATATTGTTGGATATATCACGAGTGATCATATTTATTTAGGTCCGAACTCGTACCGCTCTCCCCCCACCAATTGCGGATATTCTCGCCTCCGGGCCTCCAAAGGTGATTTGGGCATGTCCAACAAATCTATCGCAGCCATCTTCTCACACACGACTGACTTCAGATCCGTTGGGCCAATCAGATCCTGGAATACTCGGTCATGCTTTGGACTATTTGAAGCAAGCTTCCAGAGTGCTCAACTAACAGTGAGTCCCACCAACATGAACACATATTTGAAGATCGGCACTTCACGATCGATCCCAGGATGTGATGTTTTAGTACGAGTTAAACCGACGGGATGGAATGTATTTATGCCCATCCTTTCTCATAAATGAAGTTAGTTATCTATATGTCCATCAATTTTCATTATAGTCAGTGTGAGAGGAGAATATTCACATGCCTGGTGATGACAATATAGGAATTCTGAAAACCCTCCTTGGTTTCTGTACAATTCTACACGAATTCGCATATAAATTCCTATAATAATTGGGGAAGTAAACTCCTGAACTCAGCTGAGGAAACCGCTGTCATGCAAACCTCCTGCAACACTACTTATGGTTTCCAGTTATGATAGATAGTTTCTCGTAGATTCGAAATCTGCAATCAGTTCCGTTTGAAACGGACCGTTTCCTTACGAGTCCGATAGCTTTGAAACCGAGTATGCGTTGCTTCTAAGAAATCTCTACTTTCCCTCCAAATTACCTCATACCAAGTTTTGCCATATTCTGCTTAGCGTCCCCAGCACCAAATGCTCACCGGGCTGGCAGGCGACCTTCCGAACCGACTCCGGCTCTTGGGTGGTGGCGATTCAGATTCTAGGCCACTTCCGCATCATCATAACTGCTATGACATACCACACCCCAGCCATAAGCACACATCCAAAAAAAATCGTGGAGGCACTCAGGTGTGGTCCCCATATGTTCTTCCCCCCCGTTGCAATCGCGCGCGCCTCACTTTAACCTCGCCCAATAAATTGACCTATCAATTAATCCCCGTGTTAAACTGTGAGCTTGTGCATCATGAGTATGATCCCGGATCATGCTCAAGGTGAGATTGCGATCTTGAATCTGAGCAGCTTTGAGGTTGAGTAAAAGAATCTCGACTCCTGAGAATTAATCTCGAATCACGAGTAAAAATCCCAACTCTGAGTATTTAATCTCGAATTGATGAAATACTCTGACTCAGTATCAAAAACTCTGAATCAGCCATTGAGTATAGATTTGAATCTTGAATCGTGATTAAGGATCAGCAATCGGATTCAGCGGCTGATTAAAATCAAGGATCGAGGATCTTGCTCATGATTACGTAATCTGACTCTGTCTCAAGTACTCATACTCAGAAATCTCGACTCTTTCTCCTGAGCTAAGAATCTGAATCAGTTCTCTCGAATCAAGGTGTGACTTGAATCATGAATCAGGATCAGAGCGTGAGTTGAATCATGGACTCAGATTCATGAATCACGATCCGCATACGGCCCCTGGTTGTCGCTGAAGCCTCTCAGAGATGTGCCAAAGTATGTTGACGCGGAAAA
>NW_003207615.1:0-1460 GCF_000006405.1 Perkinsus marinus ATCC 50983 | reverse complement strand
ATCGCAAGGTGCTGCGATTCCTCTTGTTATTGGCTTCTGCTTTCCTTTTCGCTTTTCCTGGGTGCTGGGCGAGCTCTGCTGATGAAGAAGTTCACTGATGTGTCGGTGAGTCGTAGCGTATCTTTCACGCACTCGGAAGAATCGATGATTGTCAGGTCCTCATGCTGCTAGCTGCTGTAGGAGCAGCTATCAATATGCAATGGACGGAGGCAGTCTTGGTCGGTGCTATAGTCAACGGCTCCGGCTTGATCCAGGTCAGTAACGCCGCAGCTCGGAATTGGTATATTTTTCACTGGTCGATCTTCAGACATGCATGAGTCTTGTTGTTACGAAGTCCCTTGCGGAGGCTTCAGCTTCAGCGGAAGGCTCCGTGGCTGTCTTGGCCGGATCGAGGAAAATGGTCGAAGTGGGTGCATTACAGGTGAGCACCATATTCCTCACGAGCAGTTGCCCCTAGTGTGGCTCCCTTAGGTTGGCGATCGCATCTTACTCCGCACTGGTGACTCAATTCCTGTAGATGGAGTAGTGGTCGAGGGCACTGCCAGTGTCGATGAGAGTCGACTCACAGGTTGGTCATGTTGGTCGTTTTGGAAAACGGCAGAGGCTTTTTTCATGTAGGAGAGTCCATTCCTGTCTACAAGACTACGGGCTCCAAAGTTTTTAGTGGCACACTGATCGTTCAGGGAGCTCTGCCTAGTGTGGAGGTGAGTGGCTATACAGCAAACGATTAAAGTGCGTGAAATAGACCGACGATTATCAGCATACATCGTTCTCAACAGGAATCAATGTCTGTAGGTCAGCGGCAGAGTTGGGCGTACCCAGAAGGTTACCGATCTGATACAGGAAGCTGCTGGTCAGCGCACTCCTCTCCAGGACTCAGTCGAGACTTTTGCAAAGTGGGCCTCCTTCGGAAAAATAGAGAATAGGTCCTTGCTGCTTCTCCCTTTCTTCACTTGGGGTGTGTCGTAGGTATTATACACCATTAGTGGTCTTGCTCTCATTCATAACGGGAGTCTACTGCTGGTCACTAGAGCGTGGCGTCATTGTCCTTGTTGCTGCATGCCCATGCAGTATAGTCATGGCTGCTCCTGTTGCATACATGACGGCAATCGTAACCGGTGAGATCCTTGCTCATGGTTCATCGCGGTCTATAGTCTGCCCTGGTAGGACTTCGGCATTATTTTGGTACTGTGATCAAGTCGCCCTCTGTTATTGAGAGCTTAGCCAAGCTCGAGCTCGTCGCCTTCGATAAGACTGGCACTTTAACACAGGGTTAGTTTCCGGTTACTTCTCGCGATCTCAAACCTTATTGCTGAATCTGCTTCCCGATATGAAAATGGCGTGGTATTGATTGCGGTTCACCCCAGGCGAACATCGCGTCACGTCAATAGAACTTTTCCCCGCAGCTGAGGGTCTCGGGGAAAGAGGAGCCTTGAGACTAGCAGCAGCTGTCGAGTCGC
>NW_003213475.1:0-1179 GCF_000006405.1 Perkinsus marinus ATCC 50983 | reverse complement strand
AGTGACGATCGCTGAAGCGAGTGGATAGCGATTTAGCTATCTTAACAGCAGGACGGTGGTCATGGAAGTCGAAATCCGCTAAGGAGTGTGTAACAACTCACCTGCCGAATCGACTAGCCCCGAAAATGGATAGCGCTGAAGCGAGTGACCGATACCGGGCCATTGTTGCAAGATAATTGGCAACAATGAGTAGGAGGGCGTGGGGGTTGTGAAGAAGCTTGGACGTGAGTCTGAGTGAAACAGCTTCCAGTGCAGATCTTGGTGGTAGTAGCAAGTATTCAATAAGAGAACATTGAAGGCCGAAGTGGGGAAGGGTTCCATGTGAACAGCACTTGGACATGGGTTAGCCGATCCTGAGAGACAGGTTAAATTCCATCGGATTGGAGCTTTGGCTCTGTTTCTCGAAAGGGAAGCTGGTTAGTATTCCAGCGCCGAGACGTGGATAATATGTGGCAACACAAGTGAACTCGGACACGCCATAGGGGACCCCAGGAAGCGTTGTCTTTTCTTTTTAACAGTTCGACTTACCCTGGAATCAGATCATCTGGAGATAGGGTTTTCGAACTGGAATAGCACCTTGTCTAACAGGGTGTCTGGAGTGTTCTCGCTGGCCCTTGAAAATCCGAGGGATAGATTTATTCGCACTAGGTTCCATCCATAAATCTATCTAATAAACGCAGCCCTTCCTGGGTTAATCCCTTCAATTAGCATCCCTTCTTGGATGCTAATTGGTTCGCTATCTGTGAATTGGTTGCTTCCTTGCGATACTCACTACTCGGTCAGTGAGGAAGTGCGTTTGCTGGTCAACGAGCTTTCTAACTGTCATTACCCTGCGCTTTTCGATTCGTCGAGTGGCCAGGATGTGGCTTTGAGATTGTTCGCACTTAGTAATCGCGATGCTGGCTTCCAACGGTTGCCTCCGGCCCGTCTTGAAACACGGACCAAGGAGTCTAACGTATGTGCGAGTGTGTGAGTGGCAAACTTATACGCGTAATGAAAGTGAGGCCGTATGGCCATGTTGGGGTCACCAACAACCGACCTTGATCTTCGGTGAAAGGTTTGAGTATGAGCATATCCGTTAGGACCCGAAAGATGGTGAACTATGCCTGAGCAGGGTGAAGCCAGGGGAAACTCTGGTGGAGGCTCGTAGCGATACTGACGTGCAAATCGTTCGTCAGA
>NW_003206491.1:0-1122 GCF_000006405.1 Perkinsus marinus ATCC 50983 | reverse complement strand
ACGATGATCTGGAATCCCGTCATGTGCAGCGCGGCGCCACTGGCGTCATGATGCAGGATAATGGAGTAATCGAACGAGTTACTGTTGACGGTCGCCGGTATATGAATTCACTCGCACATGTGACCAACACGATCCGCGGCAAAATTCGTACTAGTTGATTTAGCAAACAGAGAGTACTCAAATGCAATATGATGCCCACGGAGGCTTGCAAGGATGAATTCTGTCAACGCATTTGCTCTTAATTTCGCGAATATCCCTTCCCTACCAATTGTGAAAATTTCCGAAACTTTCGGAAAAATTCCCGGAAAGTTTCCTCTGAAACTTTCCGGCGTTTTGAAACGCCTTTTCCGACACCCTGTGAGCAAATAGACGATACAAACAGCGAGGAAAATAACAGACAAGACCCCGGAGAAGCTGATCCACCGAACGTTATTAATGCGTTCGAAGAGCGACAAGGGTAAGAGGGGAATGTAGGTGACCAGTGCCGAGGAGACCATCCTGTTGAGGAGAAGAACGTCGTACCAATCATGCTCATGGGATGCTTGACAGATCGGACCTTTCATAGCCTTGCTAGGGTCCGCTGTAGGACCAGACTCTTGAACACTACTCTGTGATGACATATAACTGCTGGATGAACTAGATACTTTGCTTCGAAGTCCTTTACTTCGAAGGATGGAACAGAGACTGAATGCGATCATGCACACATCAGAACACATAATACACAATCTTCAACACCATCTTAATCAATGATTCACCCGCTGATAATGACTAATAATCATTATCAGCGGGTGAATCGAGGGTAGCTTGAAACCGTCAAATTCTTCCGTTTGCGTAATCATCACAGCGTGAAACTCCCCACCCACCGCCCTTCGCCACAGTCCCCACAGCGAATGCCGAAGTCTGAACAAGTCACCTTGCTATCCACGGATTGGAATCTGTTGGGCGTGACTTCGTCCATCAAGTGCCACGCTTGACACTTAGCATTAGAGCACTGGGGCCAGTGTTGAAGTTCAGGATCTCCCTCCCGCTCGTGGTACTTGACCATGTTAGAAACAAGTTGTAGGGGTGAGATGTCTCTTGTAAAATGTCGACCTCCATAACCAGCGACTTCTACCACGTCGC
>NW_003213529.1:0-1470 GCF_000006405.1 Perkinsus marinus ATCC 50983 | reverse complement strand
AATATTTCTTGCTTGATCTTCTCAGGGGCCTATCGGTAGACGTCCCCAGCTTTTAGCACGGTGAGTATCTCTAACATAGAGTAGACATGATTCATATGTACATTATATGATGCTTCATATTATATGAAGTCTCCACCAGATGGAGTCTATCTGATGTCCTCTTACTTCTGCATGCTGGTCCCGTAGGCTTTATTGGGGCAAGTAGTTGCACATGCAGGAAGCTCCCGGACCTACGACGGTGAAGTCCACCAACATGTGATGGCGCCGCGAGACGCCCTACACTAAAAATACCTGCGCGCATCGGGGATATTTGCTTTCCAGCCCGGGCACATGATTGCACTTCGGGAATGGATAAGGCCAGCAGCCATCATCGTTGCCCAGTTTCTCGGGCGGTTTGTATTCACCACCTAAACGAACTGCGAATGATGCGTATCCAGAGGAGACTCGGTGCCATTCTCAATCTCACTCAACTTGAATGACCCGAGTCGGAAATTCCTACCAGTAACAAGGCCGTGATTTTTCATGAAGTTCAGGCCTTCAGGCACGGAGCCAAACATACACCCATTCGATCTGAAGATGAAGTTTATTCTATCTATCATTAAAAAAATGCATTATCATCGCCCGTGGTTCAATGCATATCTCTCACTTCGGACATCCGTTAGCACGATTGCAGCATGAAGTCAGGTAACCGAGAGATAGAATATCCGTGGTTTTACCGCCGGACTTGATGCATACACGATCGTTGAACATTCCGACGGCAGCACTTGCCCAGCAATTGTTACATTCGCCTTGTTCCCTGAGCGATGAATTTCCACTCAGGAGTTATCATAACAGCAGTAGGGAGAACTACCTCACATGGCCGATGACATCAGCACAGGAAGCAAACTTCTGCCGAGCGTCGAAGCTACTTGGTAAAGTCGTCAACACCGGGTTTGTGGGTCCGAGAAGGCGATTTTCGCCACCTTCGTCCGGAGTCGAAGAGAACATCGTATCCTTAGAGCATCCAGCAGGAAGGTCTTTGATTGACATATCTGTCGAGAAGTGACACTGATCCCTGAGTTTGAGACTCGGAGAGGTATTCACGTAAGTTCATGACGTACCCTTGAAAGGTGGCTGATCTTTCGACGCAGTCCACGACTGTTGCATCGAGTTGATCTTGTCAACCATGGATTGCAATAAAGCTGGCTTGGTGTTGTTGAAGGATTCAGTAAGGTATTCAATTGATACGTCTTCATGTAGAATCTTCTCATCGAGCTCATTTTTGAAGCGGGAAAAATGTTGTGAGTCTTCATCTGGGGTATAGACGGATCCTGGACAAAGGACAACAGCGTTGAAACGAGGAGACATGTTGAGTGTTCCTACGACTCTGTTCCTTGATCTTGTCGAATACGCCTCGGAGATTGGAGACATCACCCCGAATTTGAGACATCAGGGCGCACAGCGAGAGGAGTAGGAGGGATTTACTCATAT
>NW_003202655.1:0-1409 GCF_000006405.1 Perkinsus marinus ATCC 50983 | reverse complement strand
TACGGCTCAGCAATGAGCTGCGACATTAGGTCTTATAAAGACTATGGCAAGGGCCACTCCTACGGATTAACCTACTTGTTACGGCTCACCAATGTGCTGCGACATTAGGTCTTTTAAAGACTGTGGCGAGGGCCACTCCTGCGGATTAACCTACTTGTTACGGCTCACCAATGTGCTGCGACATTAGGTCTTTTAAAGACTGTGGCGAGGGCCACTCCTACGGACTAACCTACTTGTTACGGCTCAGCAATGAGCTGCGACATTGGGTCTTATAAAGACTGTGGCAAGGGCCACTCCTACGGATTAGTCTACTTGTCACGGCCCAACAATGAGCTGCGACGTTAGTCTGTGACAAAGGCCACTCCTACGGGTGAACCTACTCGTTACGGATCGATCCCTTCGCTTCGCTGTGTGCTAGTGTGATTCAGTCGAGAGTTCGTTGTCAAAATATTGGGCCTTGCGTTGAGACTGAGTTCACTTTGATCGATCTAGTTCGCCGATTAAATCATCGAGTCGATAACGTTGGCATGGTTCTTCACTGAATCGTTTTTTTTCGGAAATTCGGAGCCACGAATCGTGGCCTACGACTGATAGTTGTCATTGACAACTTGCCCATACCATGACGGAATTACAATCTCAGACTTTTTCTCGGCCAACACCCGGAACTCACAGAGTGGCTCGAAAATAATGATACAATACTCATTTCAGTCGTATAAAAAAAGCGTGTCGTAATCTCAGTCTTATAATGGACATCCTTTAGGAATACCCTTCGTTAAAAAAATGGAACCTGTCGAACTCCGTCAGGCTGCGCCCCCAGTCTCCCCGGCAGCGGAGATGCTGAATGTCTTGGGTGTTCCGGTTGATATCGGGCCTTGTCTCGTTGACTGGCTCACCAGAGATGACCTAGATCGACTCGAGTTGATTTCGAAGATAAGTGAGAGCGACTGGAAGTCTCTCATCGAAACTAACTTGGCGCTTCAAGAAGGCGACGTGGGCAGAGACTTCCCACGGCTCGATCCTGCTCGAGCACAAGCAGCCAAGTTGTTCGGGCTGGCTATGTCTGACGAGGCTCGTCGTGTGCTAGAACAAGGATACGCGCAGACGAAAGCTGCGTCGGCCTCGCCGGATTATGGTGCATTGAATTTGGTCAGAACAGCCACTGCGAAACTCGGCTACATTAGTCCTGACCTCCTCCCCGATGTGAGAGTCTTGAACAATATGATTAAGTCGCCTGCAGCTTACGTTGAATTCAAGAACTTCGACGAGTCCCATGCAGGGACGGCAACGAAGCAACGCATCCGGCCCACGGTAACTGGGTCAGTAGTAGTGGTTTTAGAGGAGGTGAAAGAGGGCAAGGACAAAGAGGAATCCTACCCTCAGATTCAGCATGGGCAAGTGGATGATGCAGT
>NW_003208437.1:0-1540 GCF_000006405.1 Perkinsus marinus ATCC 50983 | reverse complement strand
ATGAGACTTTGCGGATACCGGGGTGTTGAACTAGATAGCTACCAACATTAAAATCTCCCTAAAGTTAGCAACACGATAAGCGATCATCCTCGGCCAGAATGGACCCTCACCGGAGTGTCGGGTCCAGTGAATACTTGGATGAGACCAGGAGGTACGATGCCCATGAAGAGCTCCCCCAGACGTAGAGCCGTCAGCGGCGTGTGGGGAGACGGCTTTATAATAACAGCATTACCAAACGCCAGGGAGATCGCTGCGTGACCTAGCATCGAAGTATGGTCTCCTGCTGTAAGTCATAGTTCTCCTAGGAGATCCTACAGGCAGCGATTGCCAAGGGAAAGTTCCAGGGAACTATAGCTGCCACGACGCCGATGGGGCAGTAGCGAACTTCTACTCTGCCAGTGTCGTCCTCGTGAATGATCTTAACTGGGATAGGCATCTGACATTGAGCATGAGACTGTTCGCAAGTTCAATGCGCTGGGAGATTCCGGCGATCAATGAACGTACATTAGCTGCCTTCTTAAAGCTATTAATTGCCCACTCGACCTCTTTGGTCGCACTGGAGAGCGGCTTCCCTTGCTCTTCACACAGTAGTTCTGCCAGTTCAGTAGAACTAGCCGTCATCGCCTCGCTGCACGCCAGTAGAATAGAGTTCCTTGCATCCTGACAAGCCTCCGATCTAGCTCGAAGTTCAAGCCTTGAGCAGTAGGAGCAGTGAGTCACGCACCTTCGACATTTTGGAGAATGCTTCGAAAGCCTTCCTACCAGCGGAGACAGCTTCATCAATCTGCTCAGCGGTAACCACTGGGACCTATTCGAAGAGTGATTGGGCGAATGGCCATGAGACGGCCAGCCTGTCCGAGAGGTCGAAAGCAGAAGCGGTTGATCACCCTTGCCAAGAGAGCCCTATTGGCTGGATTGAACTTCTCGAAATAGCTGACGGAACTGACGAGGTCATCACCTATCAGCATACGGTAGGCTTTGCTCATAGTGGGAGAATTCAGTTTGAAAAATCTGAACGACCACGATTTGCGAGCACGACATTGTATGACGGATGCTTGGGATCAGCGAAGCTCACGAATGTGAGTTCTGATCCGGCCAATCGCCGTTCTTCAACAACCCAACACTGCCATCGACGGTAGAAGATGAATTACGAATTACGGTAGAAGACGAATGTTTACAACTCGCATTCGAAGTCCAATCACACCCTGATGCTTTGCGAAGACCCTAGAAGTCTCCCTCAATGAGGGATCTGTCTATTTTCATTTTGATTTCTTCTTTTTCGCATTTAATGGGTCTCTAACTTAGGAACTGTTCATTAAGGCGTACCTTAGAAGTAGGAATTCCTTACGCTCCTTGGTTAAGGAGCGCTTTCTTGTAGCTTTTGATTTTCAAGGAGCGTAAGGAATTCCTACTTTTGTGGTACGCCTTAAGGAGCGTAAGTACGTGCTCCTAACCGGAAAAAGCGGAGCGATGCTTGGATCACGAATCGTGACGAATCTCTCCCCAAGACCCCTTGGGAGTTGCGCCTAGTCGTTGACGT
>NW_003204637.1:0-956 GCF_000006405.1 Perkinsus marinus ATCC 50983 | reverse complement strand
CTACTACATGCATCACTGCACTGTGTTGTACTGACTATAGTAATATCAAGTAGTGCTGCAGCGAACAGGCACGGGACGACAACCGCTGAGTGAACAAGGATCTCTCGATCACTTACTCAGTGCACAACGACAGTTTCTTTGTGACCTATCCACATACTACTTCTCTGAATCTCACTAAGGGTCAGTGATGATTGAGCGTGCCATCTTTGGCGAGAAGTAGTCCCGTTACTCACCATCACAAGTATCAGTTTGTATATAATGCTTCTTAGTCTATCTGACTGCTACTATTATTCGTCTTCCCTCGGCAATGTAGGCAAGAAGAGCCTTCCAATAAAGGGAGGCACTTCCGCAACAGCCTATTCATCTGCAAACTAAACTCCATTTTGATTGCATAGTCGGATCGATCGTAATCAGATTAGAAACAAGTGTGGTGTTGACCCTACGTGGGAGGAGGTGTAACTCGCACAATGTATAGTCCTAGTGATTTGTATATCTTGGGAGAGCTTATAATGGTGGTGACACAAAGTGGATGGAGACATGTGTCACACTAGATATCAGCTACTAATTGAAGTGAATAGCTGCAGTAGAAGTTTCTGGTGGAACCAGATTCAGTGTGATGTAGTGATATTAAAATATCGTGGCTGTTTTCCGGAGTTACTCCGTTATAGGCTCGGGCTAAGGCTGATGTAAAAGTCTGCCTTGTTTTATTGTTCAGTTGTTGTTTTCATCCATTAATACCATATATATGTTCTCATACGGAGGATTATGTGCTCTGCCGCTCGCTCTATTCCTAGCAGGATGTTCTGGCGATACTAGCAGCTTCGGTGCTCCTACTACGGTTCCGGCTACGTACACGACTAGTAGTGGAGATGATCATTTCATGGCTCCTACTACTTATTATCCTGATGGAGATGACGAGTACTGCTCCGGCAAGCCCGCTGGTGAATACTGTGGTG
>NW_003206861.1:0-993 GCF_000006405.1 Perkinsus marinus ATCC 50983 | reverse complement strand
TGAGACCCAGACCTTTTCAGAAGCGAGGTAGTGCAAGATCAAAACCTTCTGAGCGATATTGCGCCATCGCACGTCGCAGAAACCGTTCAACCCATTTTTGTGTCCTCTGGTTTGGCAGAGCGATGCATCACCTCGGCTATGAATCTTGAAGCACTCATCGACAGTTTGGCCGAGTGGTCTAAGGCGCTGGCTTATGGCGCCAGTCCGAAAGGGCGTGGGTTCGAACTCCACAGCTGCCAGTCTATATATCTGACTGGTGTTATATTGAGAACCCAGAGCTTTTCAGAAGCGAGGTAGTACAAGATCAAAACCTTCTGATCGATATTGCGCCATCGCACCTCGAAGAAACCGTTCAACCCATTTTTGTGTCCTCTGGTTTGGCAGAGCGATGCATCACCTCGGCTATGACTCGTGAAGCACTCATCGACAGTTTGGCCGAGTGGTCCAAGGCGCTGGCTTTAGGCGTCAGTCCGTAAGGGCGTGGGTTCGAACCCCACAGCTGTCAGTCTATATACCTGACTGGGGTTATATTAAGAACCGAGACCTTTTCAGAAGCGAGGTAGTGCAGGATCAACACCTTCTGATCGATATTGCGCCATCGCAACTCCTAGAAACCGTTCAACCCATTTTTGTCTCCTCTGGTTTGGCAGAGCGATGCGTCACCTCGGCTATGAATCTTGGAGCACTCATCGACAGTTTGGCCGAGTGGTCTAAGGCGCTGGCTTAAGGCGCCAGTTCGAAAGGGCGTGGGTTCGAACCCCACAGCTGTCAGTCTATATACCTGACTGGTCTTATATTAAGAACCGAGACCCTTTCAGAAGCAAGGTAGTGCAAGACCAAAACCTTTTGATCGATATTGTGACATCGCACCTCGCAGAATCCGTTCAATCCATTTTTTGTGTCCTCTGGTTTGGCAGAGCGATGCATCACCTTGGCTATGAATCCTGAAGCACTCATCGACAGTTTGGCCGAGTGGTCGAAGGCGCTGGCTTA
>NW_003202698.1:0-1082 GCF_000006405.1 Perkinsus marinus ATCC 50983 | reverse complement strand
TTCGCTCTGGAGGCCACATGTTAGTCAACTGTCGAAAACCCTGAATGTTAACAAAGTCTTGAGCCTGCAATTTACCATTTTCATGTTTCGTTTCTAGTGAGGGCTAATACGAAGTTGACGGGGAATGCCTGGTCCATCATCCCTAGCGGCCTTCTTACTTCCAGGCCAGTTGGTGGTAACCTTCCAATAACAAAACTGTGCTATGCATGCGAGAACTATATGGCAGTCGCACGCAAATGGTGTGCTTCAGTCTATCAATATTTTCGCATCATCTGACGGAAAATGGAATTCGGAGAAATCGCTGCCATAGTTTGGACTTGTGGCCTTTGCGGTCTGCTCCTCATATCTGCGATATTTCTGATCTATCGCTCTGTTCAAGCCCCTCGATCCATCAAGTCTAAGTCGTCCGCTTGCCGTCGTCTATCATTTGAGAGCCCCGACGAAGTTGAGAGGTTCTTCATCCAGACTGGCTACAAGAAAACCATGATGGGAACCATCATTCTCTATGCTTGGCTTCTTCTCCTTATGCTAGCATACCTTTGCATCATCATCTTCGTCTCATTTTCGTATTTCACTGAACTCCTCTCAGACTGGCAAACTGACTGGAACGGAGTTGTTATACCAGCAATATACTCAATGGTCGTTTTTCACGTACTGGCTGCCGTGCTATCTAAATTCTATCACTCTCTCGTTACGCTGTTCATGTTGCCAGAGCCACATCTCAATGAGGCTACGAATGTGGTTATTGAGGAGGCTGTACCTCTCGCGGAGGACTCTAAGGATATGATAGATCCAGGAATGGCTTCTGATGAGGACGTGCCGGTCTTCAATCGTCACATATCGGCCCTTTGGGAAAGACTACGTGCACGCTTCAGGAGCGCCACCCGCAAGACGATGGTTGAAGTTGAATATGATAAAATGCTCGGCGTTAAGTGTTACGAGTATATGTGCGTTAGATATGTATTTGATACTAACGTTGGTCGGTTCCGTCCTGTTGGCATGGGAGAATGGACAGCTTCTGAGATGCATAACCGGCTGAGAACTGGTGGTTTAAGTCACGAGGAGGCCACACTTGAGTTGGA
>NW_003200225.1:0-962 GCF_000006405.1 Perkinsus marinus ATCC 50983 | reverse complement strand
GGCCGTAATGTCGAGGCTCACAGCGGCGTACGCGACCTTAGCACTTGCAGAAGTGCCGATAACGCCGTATGCTGTAATGTCGTTCTTGAGGGCGGCAGTGCAGTTAACCTTGGCGTTAACATCCCAGTCGATGAGGTCACCAACGTACGGCAAGTGGACCATGAAGTTGACGGTGATTGCAACCTCGCCCTCGATCGCACCATCTGGTCTCTTCTTAGCCGGGTCCTTGCTGGTCATGCATACAGATATTTTCAGATGGGTTCCATCGGGTTGACCATACTGGAACACGACCGCGCATCCGCCAGCATCGATGGTAAGGCTCAGCATACTATCCTCGTTCTTTTTCAAGGTCACTCCAATGGACAGATGAGCGACTTTACTGGCATCATGAATATCGATGAAGCTCATACCGGCCTTGAGAGTTACAGAAGGATCGAGGGAAGCGTCTAGAGAGACGAAAATACAGTATTTCTGTTCCTGCTTCCCACCAGCTGCGACACAACCGTTGGGGTACTCGAACTTGACGATCTCGGCAAGAGTGCGGTGAGCATGGAAATACTTGTCAGCAGCCGAGCCCTTCTCGATCGTGAAGTAGCTGATTCCCTTGAACCCTTCAGAAGACCTCAGTTTACGTTTGCTCATCCAGTCCATATCACGATCGTCCCAGAAGAACTGACGGGTCTTTTCGGAAACGAACGGGGCATCTATCATATCACCATCCACATAAGGGGCGTCAAGCTCGTTGCCACCGGTGAGCCGACGACCACCGTCAATCTGATAGTTGCTGTAAAGAGCATGCACGGCCTCAGCAACTGTGATGCTGTCCTCCAGAGATTCCACCTTATCGAAAGTGGATTCTTGGAATACCCTGTCGTTCAACAAGGTGTTGACGGTAAGAAGCTTTTTGGGTTTCTCGTTGTTCTCGTCAGTGTAGAGAATCCAAGCATCAGGCGCGAGACCAG
>NW_003202446.1:0-1139 GCF_000006405.1 Perkinsus marinus ATCC 50983 | reverse complement strand
TCGCATTAGATTAGCAGTTCCCAATAATAACACAAGACTCACCAACAAGAGCAAGCCAGTCGGCTATCGCGGAGAGTCCTCCAGCCTCAATGAAAGGCTCTTGCCAAGCCTACCAAACCTTTCTGATAAAGAGAGATAGCGCATGACTCTACCTGCTTAACAAGAATTCCGCGGATTTTCTCCAGCATCTGTAATTTCGCTAATGCGGGTTGTCCTGACATGGACGTGAACGCTGAAATCGAAGTTCAAAATCAACTAATAGCTACCAGTGGTCAAGGACTCCCGATCCGCGGCCGATACATCATACATACTATTCACCAATGACTCCATTCTCTCGAATCTGAAACGTCGAATGAAGAGACAAGAATCAATCAGCCAATCTCACTTCTCTCCCGAGTCCATTTCCTTCTTCTTCCTGCGCTTCTTGAGACGATCGAGGGCCTTTCACATAAGTTGCTACACATAACACCAACCATCACACATCCTACAGGTTGTAGCAGCTTGCTCTCTCGAGGCTTCTTTTCAAGGCTGTGGCCCATTTCTCCATCCTCGCCCTCAGATTCTTCCGATGATGAGGAACTGCTACTGCCCGAGATCTCACCAGATGGTGAACCTACGTATATTGGTAAGAGTCAAACCTTTCAGAATTAGATGTGATACCCTCAGCATCTCCACGTGGCTGACCGCCTGTAGACACGTCCGATTCATCGTCGAGCACACCCTTCCTCAGTCGTGTTTCTTTACCCTCTTGTGGGGGTTTGGTCACCTGGGTTTGTGCTATAGGAAGGTCATCAAGATTTTCGCCGAAGAGCTCATTCCAATTCTCGTCGGACATTCGGAAAGGGTCGGGACACAACTGGACTTGACAAGGATAGGCATATGCTCATGTGGGCATACCATGAGGACCGACGCATCCGCGGGGATGCTCGAGAGGACGATCAGAAGTAGGAACCAAACACACACGGAGCGAAGTAATCTTTCAAAGTTTATAATTAAGAATCAGAGTCGTTGAGGAACATGCGGATGATTATTCACGAGTGTAGAGATATATTGCAACACTGGAGCAGTCATCGGGCACGAGACACATCTGCACACCCATCAGAGCACGTTTGCCATTGTCACTGAGCGGACTTACTACA
>NW_003200521.1:0-1015 GCF_000006405.1 Perkinsus marinus ATCC 50983 | reverse complement strand
CGCTTAGCAAGCGAGAGGCACCGGGATCGATGCCCGGGTTCTCCATATAGGAATGTTTTAGTCGGTTCCGCCACCGGCGCTCCTCATCTGGATGAAAGCGTAAGGTCATGTATGTAACATCGTGATAGCTCAAGCAAGTGCGCTCCCAGTCCGTACATATTTTCGGGTTGTAAACTTACTCGCGCCATCACTCTCTCTGCTTCTTTACAGTAAGACGCGCACCCAGCCCTGGCTCTCAGCGCCGTTCTCGGTGACTGGTGACACTTGAATTCATGATAGTATTGATATCTGGGTGAATGGTTCCACTATCCTATGAGGTCAGTGTCACACATCATCGCTTACTGTTTCGACAGACACGAGCAGGATTTCTCTCGTCAATTGGCAGTAGCCTTCTAGCAATGGGATGGTTACACATTCTGCGTACGTATTGACTGAGCCCGTCGCTTGCGCATGAATTCTGAAGGAACACGACGAAAGTGCTGATTCTCGAGTTCGTCATGCATTCAACTTCAACAATACCTCGGCGAATCGTATACATCGGAAAATTTTCGATTTCCGATGTAGTCTAGCTGGTTAGGATTCGTGGCTTTCACCCACGCGACCAGGGTTCGAGTCCCTGCATCGGAAAATATATATTTGATACGGTGTTTTCCAGGATTGTGTTGAGCGCAAGGATGGGGAACTGAGTAAATATCACAGGTGCGTTGTTTTGTTCAAGATATCTGGCTCGTCACCGGTTCCCCTCCTCCCCTGGACAAAGTTGAACATTGAGTTAGAACAAACCATTCCAACGTTGTTCGAGGGGAAGGGGCGGTTCAGCCCATCCTCTCCAAGTGAATTGAGAAACATATATTGTGAGGGGGACTAGCTCAAATGGTAGAGCGCTCGCTTAGCAAGCGAGAGGCACCGGGATCGATGCCCGGGTTCTCCATATAGGAATGTTTTTAGTCGGTTCCGCCACCGGCGCTCCTCATCTGGATGAAAGCGTAAGGTCATGTATGTAACATCGTGATAG
>NW_003214027.1:3498-5323 GCF_000006405.1 Perkinsus marinus ATCC 50983 | reverse complement strand
TACATAGTATAATATTATGATGTTATCAATATTCAAATATCAACATCGTAGAGGTGGTGGACCATCAATACTATTCGAGAACCCAGCTAAAGGTCTTAGTGGTAGTAGTAATACTACTACTACCTGATCATCATCATCATTTTAGGTGCTCTTGTCGCCTTGAATCTTGGCTCATTCTTATGCATTATGATTGGTGTCATATTTACACAATTGAGAGGGGAGAGTTGTGATGATCCATTATCTGCTTATCTAACTACATTGGCTTTCTTTGCCTTATTCCAATCCTTTGTATTCTTGTAATAATATTGTAGTTTTATGATGATGAATATTAGTAGCAGCATTAGTATTATTCTCAGATACATAAGTAGCAGTAATTATGGTTCTGATGTTATATGGGCTTGTATTACATTAGTACTTTTTACTATGAGTACTATACAGTTCTTGGTGCTAACTTGGGGTACGCTTATGATATCACAAAATCTAGCATTCCTAGGGGTTTATCAATGTATCAAGTGTATGGATCCTATAGTAAGTGGATAATAGTAGTTAGTAGTAATACTTATTGTATGTAGACCAAAGAGGAACGTGATGCTTATAAGTGTCTACCTGGGGATGAATGTAAAGTATGGACTAGGACAACATCAGTAATAATAATAACAACAACAAGACAACCACAACTACTACTACTATCATCATGTATACTATTATATATTGCTTACTACTACTACTTTCAGTTTTGTCCACCATTCGATGAGAGTGATATAGCATGTGAATTGGATACATTATGTTCGAAGACTTCACCCTATCTATTCTGGTTATCATTGATAGTAACTATATTATATATGCCTCTTATGGCTGGTACATCTTATATACTATGTGCTAGATTCATACCATCATTCATGTCACAATTAAGGCCTAACACTTCATCATCAACATCCAAATAATAGTGTATCATCATCTCTAAGAGGAGTGATTGTGTTATTATTATTACCACTAGTATGATCATCATAGATATTATTATCCCATAATGGCTCAATCAGTTGGTAATCTTGCTACATTAACATCAGAAGCTGAAGGAGTATTCTTATCTAATGGACTTACTGCTGGTGTTAGATCTGATGGGAGGGTAGGCGGTAGCGATAGCAGCGGCCTACTATAACATAATGTAACTATTCTTGCTCTCAGAACTGTCATGATAGACGACCAATATCAATAACAACTAATACGATAAGTGCAGCTAACGCTAGTGCTACATTGGATTGTGATAATACCCATATCATCGTTGGTATCAAAGTAGTAATAGTAATAATACTCATGACATACTTCATCATCAATTACATAGACTGATATCACTACATTACCATCCGGTGCTGTTAACCGATGCCGATTAGTACGTATAGGTGTGGAATGCCCTGAGCAACCAGGAGGTAGTAGTAGTAGTAGTAGTAGTAGTAGTAGTAGTAGTAGTAGTAGTAGTAGTAGTAGTAGTGGTAGTAGTAGTAGTAGTAGTAGTAGTAGTAGTAGTAGTAGTAGTAGTAGTAGTAGTAGTAGTAGTAGCAGTAGTAGTAGTAGTAGTAGTGGTAGTAGTAGTAGTAGTAGTAGTAGTAGTAGTAGTAGTAGTAGTAGTAGTAGTAGTGGTAGTAGTAGTAGTAGTAGTAGTAGTAGTAGTAGTAGTAGTAGCAGTAGTAGTAGTAGTAGTAGTAGTAGTAGTAGTAGTAGTAGTAGTGGTAGTAGTAGTAGTGGTAGTAGTAGTAGTAGTAGTAGTAGTAGTGGTAGTAGTAGTAGTGGTAGTAGTAGTAGTAGTAGTAGTAGTAGTAGTAGTAGT
>NW_003214027.1:0-3398 GCF_000006405.1 Perkinsus marinus ATCC 50983 | reverse complement strand
TCTTTAGGATCCACATTGAGATCGGTGTATATAAATATTTAAGAGAGGGCATTTCACTACGTCGAGCAATAATCTTATGTACATTCTTCCTGTACAAAAGTAGAGTAGTCCTCTGACCTTCTTGTACAGCCTGTACTACAGCATCGGGACCAAGAGTACCATAAACAGTAGTAACGAGCATATCCTGAGTCCATGCCCCAAGAGCAGCAGTAATCCACATATCACATGTGTCCTCGAATATAACAATTGAATACTCACCAAGGAGATCATTATCAAAGTCTTTAGTATGGATTTGTGGTTTGTTACCAATATAACGTAGATAGGCACCGAATGCATGATAATTGGTAGAAAGCTCCTTGTAAGTAGTCCAAGTCGTGGGACCAAATACACTTACAGGAAACCTAAGGAAACGACGACAAGAGGTGTGCACTGAGCACTACAAAGAATAACTATAATAATAAGGCTGCTGCTGCTGCTGTTGCTGGAAGTACTACTTCTGTCCCACATCCTTCGTTCCTAGGTATTCCCTAACACCTAATGCCTTCATATGAGGATATTGCTTAACACTTGATTCCACTAAGTCCAATAAGGTCTTCGAACCAGGTGCCCAATCACACTCCAATTTGAAATCCTTACACCCAGTTCTCATACGAATATCATCACCATTCTGAGATAAGGACCACCACCAGTATGATGAACCTTTGACATTACTACTACTACCTCCTCCCCAACCCTTTCTGAGTTCATCTCTGCATCTACCGGCTTTGGCTTTCTAAATGGCCCTCCCGATACGACCCAAGCTAGGGAGTCTATGACCTTGAGTACCCCAATAGCAATAGATACACCAACACTAGATGATGATGCTTCCTTGTTGGTAGCAGTCATACTAATAGAGGATACTACGACGATGTTAGAGTATGGTGATGATTATGAGCTACCACTGGTAACGCGAAGCTGAGTATAAGGGTGGAATCTTGTAGTATTTTATGAATACCTCTTGTTGGAAAAGGGTGGTAAGTGACAGTTATGGTTATGGTAAACAACAGCTACAGTTGTAGTAAAGCAAGAAGCGGAGGTAGACGATATTGTCAATGCGTCGACTAAGTCTCATGAGGATTACTGAACATCATCATCAAGTCAAATAGATCATAACAACAACATCGATATCATCAACAACATGGTCATCATTCTCGAGCCAAAAATTCAAACAATAGTAGAGATAGCTGCTGCTGCTGCTGCTGGACCCCCTTTATTCATTATTGCATAATGCTGGTTACACGCCGCAGTATTATCACCGACGACCACACTTCTTTAACCCTTCCAATACCTCTGTATGACGATTGCATATACCACTACGAGAGATCTTTTGAGTAGCAGTCATACACTTATTATCAGAAGTCCATGGATCACACATAAGAGTAACGGCAACTATCTTCTCTAATGGTGATAGGTTACTCTTCTTATGAATATCTGTCATATCTCTGAGAACCTCTTTATTAGCTGCAGAGTTAGATAATAAATCATCAGCATCCTTATATTCGATACCATTATCGGTAGCCCACTTCTCAAGACGTTTAATATTAACTTGAACAAGGGCAACAGGACGATCCATAGTACAATCACCAAATACCATAACTCCACCAGCAAGAGCATTAACATATTCCGAGCCACCATAGATACTTTCCATATTCTCTAAGGCAATATACTCACCACCCTTCAGTTTAACTAGGTTCTTAACACGATCAATGATACGTAGAGTTCCATCAGGTAACCATTCACCAACATCACCAGTCTTAAACCATCCATTAGGAAGATAAGACTTAACTGTTAGTTCAGGTAGCTTATAATAGCACTTACTGGCACTAGGTCCACGAATCATAACCTCACCACGACCTAAGCATGGGGAACCTTCAGCATCCATACTATCCTTGCTAAGATAAGGTAGACCAGCCTTATCGAGGACCTCAGGTTCACCATCATCATCAATACAAGAACGGAGCATTACCTCAATACCAGGTTCCTGAAATACTCATAATAATAACAGCATATAACGCCCGATTATCAACTTACCGGTGGTCCAACGTTAGAACCCCTAGTATCTTCCATAAGGGATATACATCCACCAGCACAGGTCTCAGTAAGCCCATAACCCTGGATAACAGGGCATGAGAATACACTTAGACAGAATCTCTGAACTTCGGCTGAAAGGGCACCACCTCCTGATAAGACAACTGACACGTTGCCACCAAACGCTGCCTTAATCTTATTGAATAGGATTAGATCGAATAATGGGGTACTACGACCACTAGTCATGGCTTGGTATTTGTAACTGATACAATGATGAAGTGGTGATGAAGATTGTACTGTTAAGACTACTTACTCAAGTGCTGCTGCAGCGATCTCCCTCTTCCATTGTGGTAAATTGGCAAACTTTGCCTTAGCACCCTTCATAATAACCTCAAAGATCTTAGGTACACCCATAATAAGATGAGGTTTAAACTCTTCCAAAGCACCAGTAGGTCGGGCACCAGCTCTAGTAATAGTATGAGGATCAGCATAACCAATATGACCTCCCATAGAGAGCACACCAACATGAACGGCGAGCTCATATATATGGGCTAATGGTAGATAAGCCAGATGAGTAAAATGGTCGGGGAAGTAGTCAATAACTAGAGGTATAACGGTTGCAATAGTAAAACGTATTGATTTATGAGGCATGACCACACCCTTAGGTCTACCAGTAGTACCACTAGTATACATAACTACAGCAACTGAGTCTTCTATACACTTATTCATAGGATACTTATCAACAATACCATTACCAATCTTAAGAGCATCATAATATTCAATAACAGATATTCCAGAATCCTGAAAACCTGTAAGATTCTCCTTGCAGTCCTTAGGATCTATATTCCAATTGGTATAGATGATATGTTTCAACGTTGGCATATCATCCTTCTTAGCGATAAGCTTACCAACGTTCTTCCTATTACAAAAGATAGTAGTAGCAGAACTCTCTTGAATAGACTGTGCTACAGCATCAGGACCTAGAGTACCATATACTGTTGATATGAACATATCCTGGCTCCATGCACCCATAGCAGTGGTGATCCAAGCATCACAAGTATCCTCAAACATAATGACTGAGCATGCTCCTTGACAATCATCAGTATTACCAGTATGAGGTTGAGCATGATTACCAATACTCCTTAGATATGCACCCATGGCTCTAAGATTGGATCCTAGCTGGGAGAAGGTAGTCCAATTAGTCTTGCCAAACATTTTAACAGGGAACCTCTCACCAACATCCTTATAACCAAGGAACTCTCGTACACCAAGAGCAGGGAAGTCTGGTTGATTCTCTACATTGGATATACCAAATCAAGACAGGTCTCAGC
>NW_003201389.1:0-1116 GCF_000006405.1 Perkinsus marinus ATCC 50983 | reverse complement strand
CCCACGTCCTGTCACGCTGAGCTGCTCTACCATGTTGCCGAGCGAAACCTATGGATATTCCATCAAAATATAAGCTTATGTCATGACGGAAGTATCTCTTCACTCTTGAAGGATCTCCACAACATCGCTTCAAGATATCTCGACACCAATTCAACCGGATAGATCTATCTCCACGCTTGGGTAGCACTCTTCGGACAGTCCTTCGGCATTTCCACCGGCTGGCTCGGAGTAATCGGAGCAGAGAGTCGTAGGATACAGGGCATTCCGAAGCCTCGTAGAATGCTCGAGCTGTTATGAAGGGGTTGGACTGCTTCGCTAAGGCGAATGATCTCAGTACGCATCGCTGTTGACGATCATTCAATAGTTTAGGTCACCCGAGACCACACCGAGCTTATGTAGATGATTTTCTCCTGACTTTTTGGCTGGTACCAAAACGACAGAGTCTGCTGACGGTGCTCTGGCTGCGCCCAGTTTGTCGAGCGATGCCCCGAGTAGAGTGGCCGAGATGTTGTAGTTTGGTGATAGTCTGGACTTCTGAGGCCTTGAGGAAGTAGCTATCTGGGAGTTGGAGTTCGCCCCGACCTGAGGGAGACAATTTTCATTGCGCGCTGGAACACGCTTGAAAGCCCGACTGCAGGCAAAATCAAAACTCTTGACTCACCGAGTCGGCCCCCCTACCCCCCTTCCAATGTTGGATCAAAGCATTAAGTCTCGCAATATCCTAATGTCCGCCCAACATTGGGAAGGGGGGGAAGGGGGGCAGCTATCAACAGTAGTCCACCAGCAGAGTTCCCCAACCACACTACTTTTGCGTTTGACTGCAGTGGGCGAATTCGCGTGAGCGGAATTTTTGGACGATGCTGTTGACATATCACGGGGAAATAACTTACGAACTACAATGAGACGTATTTCGCTCCCTGAACATAAGACAAGAGACTAGCAAAGAAGAAGTCTTCTATGGATGACAGAGAGCCTCTAGGAGTCAATGGTTCAACACTTCAGAGTAGAGTCGTGTGGGATGAAATAAATGTAGCGAAACAACGACCACAAGTGGGTAGGTCCCTCCTGCTCTCCCTTGGCAAAGGCAATCAAATTGAAACCATCGAAACCGTTCGT
>NW_003201208.1:0-1475 GCF_000006405.1 Perkinsus marinus ATCC 50983 | reverse complement strand
AGCTGAAGCGCAGCTAATCCTAGTATACTCTGATGGCTGGTCCTGTGGGGTAGAAGGCGAGGCTTTTTATTAGCTTATCGGGTCCGAAATAATCAGGGACATTACCAGCTGTCATGAAGGATGGCAGATGCACGAAGAATCTGGGAGCCCACAACTTTAAGATCCAGATGAGCTGAAACTACAGTGGGCGGTCCTCCTGCAATGCTGACTTCATCAGTATCTTCAAATGCTCAGTTGCATTGGGGATGTGCGTGTTGCCTAGGTCGAGATTCCTTGGCCTAGCTGACCATGCCGGATACTCACTGAGACCAGGCATGATGTGCTTCCGCTGACTACTCATCCACCAGTCTCCCGAAGATAGCTCAGCTTCGGAGACTGTGCGGATATCAATACGCTCTGTAGTGCAACCCAGAAGGTACTTCATTGCATAGGCCGACATGTCGCCTGTGGTCACTAAAATGGAGTTGCGAGGGAGTTTCTTAATAACAGTTCTGCAATCTGTCACAATGAGCGGCTTTACCCTGAGAAATTCGGAATAGTAGTCACTAATCACCCTCGAGTGAACGAGTTCGCTCGGTGAATACCGAACGATCCCTTCCAGGCCCCATACGATAATCAGACACAAGGCCGGCCCCTTGTAGAGTTTCCTTCCGGTGGACCACAGAGTCGCCAACCCCAAGCCAACGAGAAGATGCAGTGGGAGGAGAGGCTGCGCCCAAAAGCGGGGATACACAGAGTATCGCAGAAGACTCGACTGAAGGCTCAGATTCGCCATCCATGAGAACACCGTCATATAGATAAGGAAGCTGGTTACACAGACCATAGCGACCACACGAACCATGGTGTTCTTCATTGGAAGAGCTGCACCCACGGTAACAAGACCGAGATATAGAGATAGCGCACCAGTATCCCTAATGAAGGTGGCAATAACAGCCAAAGACGTACTTCCATTGTGAGTTGCATGACTGTTAGTTGCACTTCCGAGACTGAGTGTGCCGTAGTCACCTCTAAGGATGTGCCTCAGCAAACTGGAGGTAGGCCACGATAGCTCTCCTTGGAAGAATGGTAAGTACATATAGGGTGATAGTCCAACAGCAAAGCATATGCCGAGACTGAACATTCCACGTAAAGGTAGTCGTCGCAGAGCGACGTAGATGAAAGGCGGTAAGAAGAGTAAAGACGTGTGCTGGTTACTCGATGCCAGACCCATCAGGAGGCCGCAGTGCCATGGGCATCGATTGGGCCGGCGAAGCAGCCAGCGAATACCGAAGTAGAATGTCCACGAGAGAAGGGCCGAGTTGAGTGCAAAGACTTCCACTACTGTGTGGAGGCGAAGGGTAGCAAGAGAGTAGTGTACGCTCGCTACGATAGCGATTATCAGAGAGGCCTTCCCCGAACATAAGGTGGATGATAGTAGAAGTACCGCGTTGAAGACAGCTGCGGAAGCCAGCACACCCAAGCAGGTGGAGAGGAGA
>NW_003212297.1:0-1111 GCF_000006405.1 Perkinsus marinus ATCC 50983 | reverse complement strand
GCTCTAACCACTGAGCTACAGGACCGTGAAAACCCAGGCTTGGGATCTTTCATGGTTAAGATGTGTTGATACCTCGACTAAAGCGTGCGTTCTACGGTATCACTTCACACCATACGACAACCGCCCAGTCCTGGCACAGGCTGACCGCATGACCTATGATCACCCGCATTTACAAACCCCAGCTCATCGTCGCGTCCATCGCCTTTGAACAACCACCGCCTGACGCGAACACTAACCTATGCATGACTAACTCTGCTCCGCCCGGGGTCTAGCTGGCACACCCGTTGAACTTGCCAACAACTTCTCTCTCAAAATTCCACAACAATATCTCACCGCCATGATCCAAGGAGTTATCCGCGAGGTGTGGTAATATAGGGGCGGATGGTTCCGCACAAGTGAACATGAAGAGAGGCGTGTCACCGTGTTGCGCATTCAGAATGACGAGGATGCCGGCTCTCAGATGTCCCTGGCTCTGTCCTTGGATTGGGACTTGGATTTTGGGAGCTGGTGATACCAGCGTAAACACAGAGTAAACCTACATATGATTTTTTGAAATGGATTCAGTAGTGTCACCTATCACCCTTATGTAGAGCACTTGCCTAGCGGTTGAGCCTAAAAACTAACAATCTAGACACTTTGGCCGAGTGGTTAAGGCGGCGGCCTGCTAAGCCGTTGGGCTCTGCCCGCGGGAGTTCGAATCTCCCAGGTGTCGTTGCAAGGGCTCAACATTGCGTCTCGCGGCTTTTGTGGAGCATACACATTAAGCGGATGAAGCCGAGAACTCACATGAAACGATAAAGATCGAGATACTTTGGCCGAGTGGTTAAGGCGGTGGGCCGTCAAGCCGCTGGGTTTCACCCGCGGAAGTTCGGATCTTCCTGGTGCATAATCCACCGGTTCGTACGAAGCACCCCACTCCCCATGGACAAAGTTGGATAGCCTGGAATAGCAGCTCGTTGTCCTTAACATTGCGCTGGGGGAAGCGGGGACGAATCCGATGGACGAAAACGCTCTTGACAGAATTATGTTCAACCCAATTTTCCCCATGGTCATTCGACAGTCTGCTCTTAAGTGAAATTGTCTATGGGTGTCGCATCAGCGTGACTATGAA
>NW_003214350.1:0-1690 GCF_000006405.1 Perkinsus marinus ATCC 50983 | reverse complement strand
ACACCAACATTGGAAACAGAATCTACTGGACGTACATCTTGACCTGAGACCCTGGTCGGAACAGGTGCCCCAGGAGTCATAACGAAGGCTTCGGGCCGTGGAACTGCTTGCTGGTAAGGTGCTGGAGTCGCCAATGTCGGCTGACTACAGGGCGGGGGAAGGATAGCTCCATAGACGGGTACATTGCTACCATTGTCGACCCGAGGAAGTATGACTCGCTGATCTCGCTGTCCACGACCTGAAGAAACACACGAGTGTGTGTTCGATAATCTGGCATCGTTCAGTAGATGATGCCCGTTCAAGCTAGGTGTATGGTTTGGAAGCTCAGAAGGAAGAGCACCGACAACAGAAGGCAACGTCTTCGACCGGCCCAAAATCTGGGAGTTCTTTTCGGTGAGCTCATCATACCGTAGCTCAAGAGCTACCACATAAGCACCCTGCTCCTCCAGTGCCAACCGGAGATCTTTCTCCCGATCAGCAAGGACATCATGTACTTGAACATCATCTTCGGATGACACAATGAGGTTGTTCAGTTGCTCAGTAGTGTCTCGCAACTGTGATCGAAGTCGACCCCTGTACAGCCTCGCCTTACGCAGCTCTTCTTGTAAGGATCCTGGCGAGTGGAACTCCGCAGCAGAGTCGACACAAGATTGCCTTCGAAGAGCAGGTCGTGAGGATTGAACTGGATCTTCTCCTCCGTTTGAGGCTTCTATAACTGGGTTGGACGCAGATGTAGGTGTCGCCATGATGGGGAACGGCCCAGGACTTGGAACACAAAGGCCCTTTGGCGCAAGAAGAATCAAACTACGAACGGGTGTTTAGTTTATATTCAGTAGTCGATAGGTCAATCTCATCAACATATCCGTTATCGAAAGCAATAGTAACAATATTGGGCGAGCGAGACCTCACGATGACTCCAGAGAACCATTGTCGCTTACGCAACACGATATAGGCTACGGATATGCGTTGACCAATGGCAGCGCCATCACGGGACATCGGCAGGCTGTACCGGATCGGGAACTATATAGTCAGTAGAGATAACCTTCTCTTCCTTGGAGGGGTAGTGTCGAAGGACCACCGTCTTCAAGTGTGTTCCCGGGACGAACTTAGCAATATACCAATTCAACTGCCATTTAGGTAATAACTTCCGACCTGGCAGATTGTTAGGATGGTGTATCCTCAGCCTTACACGTTGTCCCACAAAATGTCGACGTGCAGCAGCAATCTTCTCCCTCTCTTTCAGCGCTTGGAACCCAGCACCATGAGCAGTAACCCACTCGTCGACATTGTCCTCGATACAAGCCCGAATACGAGACAAATGGCGCTGATAACCTTGTGGATCAAACACGTAATCAACGTAAGGTTCCAAAGCTGGGAAAAATAATGTAGGCGGCTCCCGCCCATACATTAGGAAAAATGGGGCATACCCAGTCACACTATGAGGTGTAGTGTTGTAGCCCACAACACTGACCGTAAGTGATCCTGCCAGGTATCCACCCTCGTCACATGAGTTCTCAATAAATTGAGAATGGTGCTGTTAAACCTCTCCACATGACCATTTGCATTGGGGTGATAGACCGAAGTACGGGACTTAGCTATACCTAGCTGAGCCAAGACATCCTTGACAGCTGAGACTCGACGCACTCCCCTGGTCTGAGAGTATCCTAACCGGGGGACCATGAATCGAAAA
>NW_003210923.1:0-1271 GCF_000006405.1 Perkinsus marinus ATCC 50983 | reverse complement strand
CGAGTCAGATTGCTGGCTCTGCCAACAGTTCAGGAGCCAGCGACACAGCTCAAGAAAATGTTTCACCTACCCAATATTCGACTTCTTTTTCTTTTCCACTCTCCAGAGGACTTCTTCTCTCTGCGACTGAGTGGCTGATTTCACGACTCAATAAAATATGACCCGACTCGTGTTCATGAACGGGGCTGGGTCGTACCATTATTCAAATTGGGTAACCCAATGGGAGTATTCAGGGTATGATACACTATGAGTCTCACAAAAACTTCGTGTGACGTCCCCACTATACCATCGTGTCGTAAAATCATAGGTCACAGTGACCTGTGGGAGTGACTCCCACAGGAGAATGATTTTTCGCACAGCCGCATCTCCCTCATCGTACATGGAGGGAATGCAGTCCATGAGTCATGGAAGCTCTCACTGGTCACTCGTGATTCACAAGTCGTGAATCGTGATCGTGAATGAGTACCAGAACTCAATGGAAAGTTCTTGACTGTGACATGGTTCTTGGGTCTCCTAACCGTTCAGCTCGAAAGGTTCGGGCCATGTCCATGAATCGATAACTCGCTTACTTCAAACAGTCCGGAATCAGGGAACCGGGTCTTATCTGTGAAGCTCAAAGCATGATCAAATATTTATTCCGCAAATATGCAAACTATACATTCCGAAAAAGAGTCATTCTACATCGGGAGTTGGGAAGAAGCGATTCGCACGAGTGTCAGTTGCTGACACTCGTGCTGACAGTCAGCAAACAAAAACCTCAATTGTCACATTTTATGACTATTCGCGAACCACGGGGTCGTGATGCGCGGCTATGACTCGTCGTAGGACGATTCATGGAACGACAGATCCATGGAATCGCTCCATAATTGTGAGAAATATCAACTGGTTTTATGCCCGGGCTCCTCCCGGGGGGTGGAGAGTGCTGCGACACCCCGAAAATGACCTCATTGCGAACCGTTAAATCCAGTAACTTCATCAGCAACGCCATGAACATATAGATGACATGAACGGCGGTTCCTGCTCGTCGCACTGGGTGCGACAATTCTGTCTGGAGTTTGTTTTTCGGGAGTCTCCCAACAAACAACCTCCAGACAGACCGCTCTTTTACACTCAGACGTAATATCTGATGGTATCATCCGAACCTCAGATGACACCCTACTCGAGTAAGAGGCTCCTGGCTCAGCCAAGTGGCTAAGGACTGCTTCAAAGGATCAGTTTCATAACCCCGTTATCCTAAACTGCTCTATCATCTATACTCTATAGCTATATAT
>NW_003201889.1:1754-3065 GCF_000006405.1 Perkinsus marinus ATCC 50983 | reverse complement strand
TCCCCCACACACTCTTCACTCACCCCTTAGCCATCTCGAGAATCTTTACATCTCCTTTCCTGGCAAAATACTGAATCAACGACTCTCCATTAGAGCTGCGGAGTTCCCACATAGTCTAACACCGAAGGCAATCCCCATTCCAATGGGCGCACAGCGAAGATTTTACACACCTGATATCTTTCCGGGAAATCCGGTGATAGCGCTTTCATCAATCGCTTGACGAAGGGCTTCGACTTTTTATCAAAGGCCGCCTTGAACTCTTCGGCAGCTGAGATGAAGCCAACGTACAGTGTGAACAACAACCAAACCGTTATTATGCGAAGCAATATTTTCACTTTTCGAAAGTCAACTTTGAGTAATATCAACATGATAACAGTGTGAATCGATTGACACCAACGTTTTAGAAGCGTTCCGTAGTCTATATTCGTATTACTCTCGAATTGAAAGAAAGCCATCTCGAAAATCTACATATGCATAACTGTTTGCTTCGCACTGTAGAGATAAAACACTCACCGAGTACCTACTTATAGCCACCCTTCTCGTATCCAACAATACATCAACCAGCTCAGAAGATCCCTTTTTGATAGCGGCGGCCAACGGGGATGTTCCTAATTAAATATGGACTTAAACGATTAGCCTCATAACAGTGATATGAAGACTCCGTGTTTCTGGCAGTGTGGGAAACTAAGCACATGGTCAACTACATGTGTTAGTGATAATACGAAAACTTTGAGAAAATTTGTATTGGTTTCTGTACACTTCTACCCGAATTCGTATATAAACTCCTATAATTAGAGAGGAAACGTTGCAGTGTTGGTGACAGTATAATAAAATTGTGCGAAAATTTTGCAAAATTCTCATTTTTATCCAAACTCCTAAACTCAGTTGAAGAAAACGAGTATATATATTCCTCAAATACCCCCTACCAAAACATCTCTTAGCAGGATCAACATTTCCCACAACTTGATTAGGATCTGCTTGCCACTCCAAAAGGAGTTTAACCGCCTCGTTCTGGCCCTTATTAATAGCAGCATAAAGTGCAGTGAAAGTTGTCGGCCTATTGAAGAATAACCATACCATCATTTCCTCAACTCACTCTGATCGATTCGGGTCAGCATCATTCTCCAGTAGAAGCTTCATAATCTCCAAGTTGCCTCTCTCAGCTGCATAATACCTTGCATAAAACTAGTGCTATTCACTAGAGTTTCCACATATAAACAACGCTAGTAAAAGCAGTTCACAATGATTAAATCACAACTAAAATATACGTTTGTTTCCCTCAGCTGAGCTCAGGAGTTTACTCCCTAACTA
>NW_003201889.1:0-1654 GCF_000006405.1 Perkinsus marinus ATCC 50983 | reverse complement strand
AAAATCATATGATTAGTGAGAAAAATTTGGAGCTCGGCTGAGGCAAGCGAACATTTTTTGCAGCACTGCTTCAAGTTCATATATTGCCATTTCAATTTCTGCTCATCAATATTTCTCCGCTTCGGTTTCACATTTTTCTATTAGTCTACTGTTAGTGGTAACAGTGGTCGAGATCCCTACCCTAGGTCCATCGATCCTCGTACGACAAAGTACATGCCGTCGGCCTCCTCATTAGCATATATCATCACATCAGTTGGAGCATAGTAGAGGTCTTCACATACTGAGCATACCTGAGAGTAATCGGACATATTTCGTATCCACCTCGCTTGAACCTAAGATACCTTTCCGAGTATCTCATGCGACAAGTCCTTGAACCACGAGTAACGTTTGAGCATCTTTCCCATCAGGCCAACATAAACGTCCCGTTGTAGACTTTCACTAGTCCGCAAGAACTCCACCAATGCCCGACGGGACTGAAAATTGCTACTTCACCGCGCCACAAAATTCTTCGCCTACTTCCAGATTAGTTTGATTTTCGAACAGCTGATGCAGAAAGTTCCGAACTCGTATGCGCAGACTCGATTCTAACTTGTGTTTATTCATATACCTGAACACAGTGGATAATTAATCGCCATACCACTCCTCGGCCAACTCGCATAACAATGCATCAAGAGGGGCCGTACGACTCACCTCATTGCGTCCTTCAGTTTAGCCCTATATTGAGATCTGCTCTCATCATAAGTCAACATAAGCGCACATAGTAGACCGGAAAACAACGCGAATACCTACAACAGTAATATATACCACTTGCTCTCTTACACACACTTGCATTTCCTCAACGCTACTCTCGACCACCTAAGGTCTATGAACTACGCAGTAGTAGATAGTTGAAACTATAGAGGGGCAGCGGTACAGCACGGCTTTTTTCCTCTTGCTGCAAACCGTATGATACCAAGAGAACACGATTTGCTGAGGTATAGTTGAAGAGATGTGATGTTAATGTCAACTCAGAGGCTCGGGCCGTGGGAAAGCTGTCACGCCATCATACTCAAAGCTTTACTCGAGATTACCAGCACTAGAGCAGCGGAAAAAATACCGAATTTGAAGTTGCTGATGACTGAGCGCTGTGATTTCGATAAGGGGATATTTCAGTACAATTCAGGATTTCCAATACAACCGCAGTATCCTACTCAAGGACTAGAGGAGAATGTGATAGATAGGAAAAGGGAGGTATATACACATAAATTGATAGCACTACATTAGCTATGAGAAAAGGCTATGTATATACTACTAAGGACTGTGTATTGGGAAATTGCAATACAACCGCAGTCTTCTACTCGAGGACTAGAGGAGAATGTGATAGATAGGAAAAAGTAGGTATATACAAATGAATCGGTAGCTATGAGAAAAGGCTATGCAGATATTACTAAGGATTTTGTACTGGGAAATTGCAATACAACTCACATTTCCAGCGACGATTTCAGCGAAGATACAAAAGAGCCGTTCGACGTGCGTCTCCGTGTCACATCACCATACCCTACAGTAGTCAAAGTAGTGGTCATGAAGTACCTAGTCTGGTGATTCAATAGAAATCCTAGAGGATCACAGGAGCTCACATTGCAGCTACGTACTGCTGGGCACGTGTGGCATCTAC
>NW_003209747.1:0-1242 GCF_000006405.1 Perkinsus marinus ATCC 50983 | reverse complement strand
TGGCTGTCCGCACGATGAGAACTGAAAAATTCCTCGCTGGTGTACTCTTGCGAGTGGTGGCGTCTTACCCAACATCCACACTACTCTTTTGCCCAAAAAGAGTAAGGGCAAGAGCTTTACTGCTTCCCAGGAGATGTAAATAATCCCCTCGGGCTTATGCAGCTGGAGGCACTAACCTGCTGAACTCGTTTCAAGGCGTTTTTTGGCGCCATCTAAACACCAATTGAAGTATCTCAGGAACGCAATTATTGCACAAATGATGTGAGGAAAGGATTCGTAATGTTGCCGATTAAATTTTATTTCCTCAGCATTTTTACGAGATTTGTATTAGAAGTTTCTCGGAGGGCCGAGACAATGTTCAGATGTTTTTGGAACTACATAATATTCTACTGACTCTCTAAATTCTAATATGGCTCCCAAAACTGCCGCCGCCAGCAAGCCTGCTGCTGATAAGAAGCGTAGATCTTCCAGGAAAGAGACCTTCAACAGCTACATCTTCAAGGTGTTGAAGCAAGTCCATCCTAAGACCGGTATATCCAAGAAGAGCATGATGATCATGAACTCGCTGGTGAGCGACACCTTTGATCGTATAGTCTCGGAGGCCGGGCGTCTTTGTAAGTACAGTAACAAGGGAACTCTCTCTAGCCGGGAGATCCAAACTGCGATTCGCTTGGTCTTGCCGGGTGAGCTGGCCAAGCATGCCGTCAGTGAGGGCACCAAGGCTGTGACCAAGTTCACTTCCGCGTGAGGCTTCATGGTCACTGAAGTGCAGATTGGAGTTATCTAAGCATCTGAATCCTTTCCAAGGCGTTTCTCAACGCCATCCTCCTCCTTGTTATAAAATAATATGCGATCATGATGGGTTTCTCTTTTTTACAGCTTTTGTTTCAGAAATCGCAATTAGCGGTATCCTGGAAAATCGTGCGTGTCATGACCACGATTCCGACTTAACTCTCACAATGACCGTCAAATCCGGTAAGAAATCTGCGGCTCATCCCAATTATTCGGTTATGATCAAGCAGGCCTTGACCACATGTAAGGGATTCCAGAAGATGAGCCGTCAGGCCGTTCTCAGCTTCATCAAGCAAAACTTCGGTGTCGAGAATAAGGCAGCTCTTAACAAGGCTCTTAAAGCTCTCGTGGATGCTGGTACTGTCAGCCAAGCGAATGCGTCATACAAACTGGCTGCTGGGTCAAGGGCTGCGGACAGAAGCCCGCGTCCGCGAAGAAGTCCAAACCAAA
>NW_003201110.1:0-1314 GCF_000006405.1 Perkinsus marinus ATCC 50983 | reverse complement strand
GTGGTGCTATGGTTCCGATGGACTGTGTCTTCATCGACGTCGTGGTTCCCCTACCCTTGTCAGCCAAGCATCCCTACCGGTTTGTATTAAGCTGTATGGATGCAGCTAGTCGACATATCTGGTTTTTTGCTATTAGCTCCAGCACTTCTCAGTCTCTCATCGATACCCTCGAGAGTAGACTAATTTATCCTTATGGTTGCATGCGTAGCTTGCGTATGGATAATGCTTCATCATTCAGATCAACAACCTTCCGTGGATGGTGCTATTCTAGGGGTATCGTCCCAACCTATGTACCGTCATTTGCCCCCCATCGCAATTCTCTGTTGGAACGACAGCATGGTGTCCTGAAGAAGGTGCTTAAGGTTCTCTGCGCTGGCGACACTGACCTGTGGCCCCAATTCCTACCTGTTGCGATGGCTCGATGCAACTCTCGGTGCTTAGGCGACACTTCTACTACCCCTTTCGAATTGTTCTACGGTCGCGCTTGTTGCTCTCCGTGGAGCGATAGGTTCTGTGACCTCCGCCCGGGTATCTCTGATGACTCCGTCAAGTTCGAGGCTGACCGGCGTTTGAGGCGAAGGAATGCCCAACTCAAAGATATCATAGCTCTTCTAGACAAGGCCGAAGCTGATAGCTTCCTCCGAACCCCTACTACTAACCCCATCAACAATCGTCGTCAGTTCAAGAAAGGTGATTTTGTACTCAGATGGCGCGAGGCGGCTCACTCCCTTGACTCCTCGTGGTATGGTCCTTTCACCGTCGATGAAGTGCTGGGCAATTACACTTATAAGCTCAATGATGGCAGCGTCCACGATAGTAAGAACCTTTGTATATTCCATCCCGTCCATCATTGAGGGAGGGCGGTATGTGGAGATTATGGAAAGCCCGACTGTGGCGTGCGCTACTATGAGCGCATCTTGGCCTCGGGGCCGAGTGTCCGCACAATCCGGGTCGAGTGTCCGCACCCGCGGAAGGTGTGCTTAAAACCTTGGAGTAGGCGGGCCTCCGGCCCGCCGTTACCCAAAGATCCTTCGGGCTTCCACGTAGCATCCCACTGATGCCGATAAGAGCCACTGGTACGAACTACTAGACGCGCGCGCTATTTTCGTGCAAGTTGCATGAAATCACACTGTGGTGGCTGAAACTGCCGTCACTGACGACCCGTGAACTGCGGATGCTATCCTCAACATGGAGTAATCGGTGTCCTTCATGGTTATTCTCAAGTGTGATGAATGACATCGTGTTCATTTCTAATCGTGCAGAGTAAGACTTACTCAGTAAGTTCGAAAGGAAAATTCCATTTTTTACAATTTA
>NW_003203879.1:0-1118 GCF_000006405.1 Perkinsus marinus ATCC 50983 | reverse complement strand
ACAGCGAAACTGATGGTGTGGAAAAGCTCGTCAGAGTCGAGCTACGAGCCCATCACCACTGAGGGTTCGCAGATATAACACATTACCAATGAAATTTCAACTCTAGAACTCGGTGTATGTTGTGTTGTTAAAGAATCAGACCTAAAATGGCTCCCAAGTCATCTACATGTACCGCAGGCGGATGACTTGACATGTCGTGTAGTACTCCATGGCGCGCGCGATCTTCACTTTGCGCGTGAAATCTATATATGACATAAAAATGTATATATATGGGGTAAAAAACTCTATTTCACACATTTTCCGACTCTCCTTAGTGTGACGAATCGAATGGTATATACCATGAACCAGAAGAAATTTGGACACTTTATCTTCCCCAGATGCTACCCGTGAGAGCATTGCCATCATAATGTAGATGAGCGAGATCAGAGGGTCTCATGGGAGCATCTATTTTGGTGATCAGATCCTGCAGCTTTTTTAAAATCCGTGACGGTCATGTTCTGTGTCGAGTCTTCGTACGAGTAGGGCACGTAATACTCGATGCCAGCGCTCTTACAACCAAAAAAGGGAGTCCACTCGGCATAAATGTTGAATTTGTGACTGTCTGCTATGTTGATCGGGATGAACCCTTTACCCCTTGGGGTGATAACAGGATAACCGCAATAGTTGCCAGACGGTTTAGAGTTGAGGATGGCGTTAACAGCGATAGCGATGATGAGACCGACGAGAATGCGCATTGAGGCGTTGAAATTCATGGACTGTCAAACGGATACTATCACTAGATAGACATCGTACTCGAGATGAGTAACACAACAGGCAACATCAATCATCGATGAGCCATCAATGAAAAGTACAGTACTGCGTATTCATACAAATAGTAATTACCAATTCAGAAGTACAGCAGTAGCTCAACCTCCAAAATATCAACGACTTCGTAATGTCGACCTCGTCGGGTTCACAATTGTTAAGCGTCACACTTATCGCGTAGAGGGGAAAGCCAAGGTAGTTCGCTGCGTGAAATAACTATGTGTGTGTTTGCCGGGCAAGCCACGTACCCGTCGTATTCAGCGCAGAGGGTTGGTATCCAGCGCTGTGGTGCTCGGTGCCTGGGAGATGTTTCT
>NW_003208161.1:0-1487 GCF_000006405.1 Perkinsus marinus ATCC 50983 | reverse complement strand
TGGGATTCGAACCCACGCCCTTGCGGACTGACGCCTGAAGCCAGCGCCTTAGACCACTCGGCCAAACTGTCGATGAGTGCTTCAAGATTCATAGCCGAGGTGATGCATCGCTCTGCCAAACCAGAGGACACAAAAAATGGATTGAACGGATTCTGCGAGGTGCGATGGCACAATATCGATCAAAAGGTTTTGGTCTTGCACTACCTCGCTTCTGAAAGGGTCTCGGTTCTTAATATAAGACCAGTCAGGTATATAGGCTGACAGCTGTGGGGTTCGAACCCACGCCCTTTCGGACTGGCGCCTTAAGCCAGCGCCTTAGACCACTCGGCCAAACTGTCGATGAGTGCTTCAAAAATCATAGCGGAGAAGATGCGTTACACTATAGGACATGACACAAAAACGGTTTCGAACCGTTTCCGCGGAATGCGTTCTTCATCAAATCACACGAAAAGAAATTTCTAACAGCTGTGGGGTTCGAACCCACGCCCTTTCGGACTGGCGCCTTAAGCCAGCGCCTTAGACCACTCGGCCAAACTGTCGATGAGTGCTTCAAAAATCATAGCGGAGAAGATGCGTTACACTATAGGACATGACACAAAAACGGTTTCGAACCGTTTCCGCGGAATGCGTTCTTCATCAAATCACACGAAAAGAAATTTCTAACTGCTGTGGGGTTCGAACCCACGCCCTTTCGGACTGGCGCCTTAAGCCAGCGCCTTAGACCACTCGGCCAAACTGTCGATGAGTGCTTCAAAAATCATAGCGGAGAAGATGCGTTACACTATAGGACATGACACAAAAACGGTTTCGAACCGTTTCCGCGGAATGCGTTCTTCATCAAATCACACGAAAAGAAATTTCTAACAGCTGTGGGATTCGAACCCACGCCCTTGCGGACTGACGCCTGAAGCCAGCGCCTTAGACCACTCGGCCAAACTGTCGATGAGTGCTTCAAGATTCATAGCCGAGGTGATGCATCGCTCTGCCAAACCAGAGGACACAAAAAATGGATTGAACGGATTCTGCGAGGTGCGATGGCACAATATCGATCAAAAGGTTTTGGTCTTGCACTACCTCGCTTCTGAAAGGGTCTCGGTTCTTAATATAAGACCAGTCAGGTATATAGACTGACAGCTGTGGGGTTCGAACCCACGCCCTTTCGGACTGACGCCTGAAACCAGCGCCTTGGACCACTCGGCCAAACTGTCGATGAGTGCTTCAGGATTCATAGCCGAGGTGATGCATCGCCTTGCCAAACCAGAGGACACAAAAATGGGTTGAACGGTTTCTGCGAGGTGCGATGGCGCAATATCGATCAGAAGGTTTTGATCTTGCACTACCTCGCTTCTGAAAAGATCTTGGTTCTCAATATAACACCAATCAGGTATATAGACTGACAGCTGTGGGGTTCGAACCCACGCCCTTTCGGACTGGCGCCTTAAGCCAGCGCCTTAGACCACTCGGCCAAACTGTCGATGCGTGCTTCA
>NW_003203207.1:0-2337 GCF_000006405.1 Perkinsus marinus ATCC 50983 | reverse complement strand
GCCCTATCGATCTCAGTTGTTTAAATCTAGTTTGATGTCTGTTGCCCGCGAACTACTCAAGAAGCAGCTCATTGGTATGGCGCATTTTGAGGCCAACTTCACGGAGCTATTTTATTTACTTCAGAGTTGACGAGGGACGACTCTTGTGGGTTCTCGGTTGGTCTTGAAGACGATTCGGATTTCTTCAAATGGCGTGTTTGTTTCGAGGGTAATAGCGGCTGTTTTTGAGGCCAGGGATCGTCAGCCGTGGTCAGGCCCACCGGACTCGCTCTATGAGGGCGGTCTCTTTTCGGCAATACTGCAGTTCCCTGAGGACTTCCCCAACAACCCTCCCGATATGCGTTTCGAGACGCCTATGTGGCATCCTAATGTTTACCCAGGTAAGATTCAGAATAGGTCCGAATGTGGCCATGCGATTTATCCTCCCAGATGGCCGAGTTTGCATATCGATTCTGCACCCTCCAGGAACTGATCAGTTTAATGAACTAGAGTCCGCAGATGAACGATGGAGGCCGATGTAGTTCTAACCGAAAGGTCGCTGGTTCAATTCCATGGGGGTGTATTTGTTAGTTTGAGCGTAGAGTCCATTCTGGTTTCTGTTATATCTATGCTGGCCTCCCCCAATTTGGACTCCCCTGCCAACGTTGATGCTGCAGTAAGTCGTGTTGAATCCTTGCAAAGAGGAGGCGTTGGATTCGCTATGTGGCAGGTTGAGTTCAAGAAAGACTACCCGGCTTACAAGAAGAAAGTTCGCAGACTGGTATTATTCTAGGGAGAATCTTGAGGTCGAGCGTGTAAGATTCAATTTAGGTACGGCAGTCTATTGAAGGATAATTATCGGCATTGAAGGATATTATGACTACTCTAGCCTCTCTAGTAAATGCATTTGATGATCGTTGAAAACAGTATAATTCCTCCCTAATATGGTGCTCGTAGTAACAGTTGCAGCGATGGAGAGATACTTCTGAGGTCGGCAGGACTTGCGACGAGCATCCTTCCTATTGGGCTTGAGTTCACAGTTAGTGGGGCAATACACTCAGTTTGCGAAAACAGAGGAAGACTTGTACCAATGGGATCAGGGATCCATCTAGCTTTAAGAAATAACGTTCCCAATGGGGAAAATGCGCTCAATGGGATGGCATTCACATGGGAAACTGTTGGTGGAGGGTGTTGATGTCAGTGGTATACGATGATTCGCAAGAGAGTACCATTTTTAGTACGAGTGGAATACGCATTTGTAGAACGCAACTGACACTCCCTAACATAGAGTCCGTTCTCTCAACTCAGTTAGTATTCGTCGGTCTTGTCGAGACTGCGTTCCTCCCCTGTCATCAGCCTCTTTTGTCGCAGTCCGCCCGTGTGCTCCAGACACCCTCAGGAGGTATAGATGTTGATCGCTTTCCTTTCTTAGGGCAGCAGTTACAGATGATACTTCCCTGATGGTGAACTGAGTATGAGTCGGACCCGAGGGTGTGCAGGTGGTCCACTTTATCGGGTATACCGCCGTAAAGTATCATTCCAATTGCGGCTTGGTCAAAGTCGTTCAGAGTGGAGCGGCTATGGGAAGACATCGCTGAGGAAATCGTGGCGAAGGAAGCACAGTAGAGGCCGGCACAGATGTATGATCGACATTATGGTGGGATGCTAGTTGGGGGGAGTCAAGATTAACTCCGCTGGTTGGAATTGGTTTTTGATACCGGTAGGCTGGTACGAGCTCGCGAGTTCGATTCCGCTTGAGAGTCTCCCAGTGGGTTCATTCCAACAGATGATTTAGATCACTTTGCCAATGATGCCAATGTCCTCAAGGGAGAGTTGTGATGTCTGCCCAGATAACCTGATGGGTCAAGCATGATATTCTGCCCGTCCACTGCATGAGCTCAACAGCAACGATGCCGATGAGATATGATATCTGAGATATCCTTGTTCACTACGGGCCGATCTATCCTTGCTCGCAACTAAAAACAAGCAGATGTCGGGCCCTTTTGGACGGAGGTTTGGCCACCGCCAATTTGGCGGCGCCAAAGCAGGCTGTCACACATCACTGATGCCACATCAGCCTTGAGGGAATACCTCTTCCATGAAGGCTCACGGACTGCGCCAGGAGTGATGAATACAGGGGCGGAGCAAGGAATCATGTGGTCGGTGTGAACTCGCTGGCTGCAATCATCATGATTTACCTCAATGCTTCCGGTTCATTCTACTTGTCGGTTATGGAACCCCTGATTGTTGTCCTACGAAATGACCTTAGAAGTTATGAGGATGTTTCTATTGACACTTTGGCCGAGTGGTTAAGGCGGCGGACTGCTAAGCCGTTGGGCTCTGCCCGCGAGGGTTCGA
>NW_003202937.1:0-2010 GCF_000006405.1 Perkinsus marinus ATCC 50983 | reverse complement strand
GAAGTTGTTAGTGAGTGTGGCGGAGAGCCTTTTGTCTGGCTGCGCGAAGTCTGTGTATACTCGACGGCTACAGGGCCCTACAAAGTCTGACCTTGTTACAGGGTTGTTGAGAGACGAGATGGAGCCAAGTAATTTCGCTCCGACTTATAAAGTGTTTGGGATGAACAGGAAGATTCTGAAAGAGCAAAGAAAATCATATCGAAGTTGGATAAAATTCTCGTCGGCATCATCTGGCTAAAGAGTCGTAGACCGAGACAGCAAACTATAAACTATTCGTCATACTGAGTATTATGAACTTAAATGATGTTTACGCCGTAGACAAGGTTAGTTGTGGGTGCCGCAATGATCGCTTCATGTGGCGGGCTATGGAAGATTCTTCGTGACAATCACAGTGGATATCATGGATCGGCAGGTGATTAGCGGTTTTCTCCATGACTCTGGGAAATTGTCTTATGAGTAGTCTTACCTCGGCCTGCGGCTGTGAATGTTATTTTCAGCCCACCCTCCCACGCCACGGTGAAGATGATGCCCGAGCTTGCTTTTAGCACCTCAACTAGCAATCATTTCGCAGTACAGGCTTATAGACCTCACTACAGCCTACGGCCCTATCCCGGGACTGGACGTCGGTCTACGACATCCATCGACATAGTCTGCGGATCCGAATTTACGGGCCGCGGGTTTGCAGTCTGGTGTTTCGATCTGGCCTTCTGTTGCTCTCACCCGAACTCCGTGGTTGTAGGAGATATGCGGCTTCCTCAACTAACTATTTCATGTGATAGTTTATAGACTATCACAGCTCGCTATGATGTCGTTAACTATACGAATATCGATATTTCTAGAAGATCGACAATCGTGTATCGACCGACGCTTCACGCAAGTACCACATATGCTAAATCTCTTGACGGCCGAATGAACGGAGAATACCGTGGCTTGAAGACTTGGTCTAGACTGTCGAATCGTGCGCTCGAGGGTGTGTCACCAACGTATACAATGATACAACAATACGCATGGACCCTCTCGAGGATTCTACCGTAAGAATGGGTGTGGAAGAAAATACAGCAATAGGAAGTAGACTCAACAGTCTCCCCTCTGAAAGCTACAATTGAGTTGAAGGCCGGAGAGGAGAACTACTTGGCGCATTGCAGCTGCTCATTGCTGGTAGCATGATGTTACCCAGCAATCAGTGCAGTGAAGCCATCTCGGATGGCAGAGGACCTTATTTTGGAGCATTCCACGGTAGACTCTCAGGGTCTTGGATAGGCTAGAAGCAGAAAAATCTGGAACGAGATTACTCTTATCTCGCTTCAATTCCTCGGGTACTTGAGTATTCGTGTATACTCATAAAGATGTACTTTCCGATCGAGGGTGATTAGACCGTAGCATTGCGCCATAGCAGCTATCTGTGTGCTCTACAGAGGACTTGTTTGCTCAGTCAACTTCGCTCGGCTCGTTCTGTGACTCAGGCTGTAAGTGTACTGTGAGTTCTCGTAGAGTACCAATTCATGCTGAAACTCAGAGTATGCCACTTTGAATTACGAGTATATACGGCTTATCCTCACGGGGAGGTTTGAAACCTTTATAAAACATTCAAATGTCCGCATTCTCATCGGCAAGTCATTGAACAACAGCATAGATTCGATGCAGACTTCATTGAAGGCCCTAGAGTGCCGAGAGATAAATTGCAAGCATAATGGTTTTTCTCTTCTCTGAGTGAGTCGAAATTGCTGACTCACCAATTATTCTTCAGAAACAGAGAAACACCGACAGCGATGGTAGGATCGGTGGGTCCGTGACCACGACACAGTTGCTGTGATTCAATGCTGAACGAGTTCTTATGCCCGGGTACCAAAATTCTAATCGTTCGGGCGGAGCTGGGTTGTCAATACATTGAGGGTGCAGTACCAGCGGTTCTCTCCGCATTACTTCCTCGGCTACAGAACACTGCAGTCGAAGGTGCAATGAGAGAGTATAGTATTCTATGTCGACGAGCCAATTGATTGTGGATAATGA
>NW_003203580.1:0-975 GCF_000006405.1 Perkinsus marinus ATCC 50983 | reverse complement strand
ATAAGATTGATCTTTTCATCTCAACTAAGACCTCCAAGGATGCATAGGTCTACGTTCTCGATTCAGTGCAACAAGGACATAATTGAACTGGTGTATCTTAACATATCGCTTACACCCCCGAGCGTCAGCGAGCTAGAGAACCCCGGAGCGAAGCGACGGGTTCTGCTAGTATCAATAATTACCGAATTTTGGTGTCTCGAATTTCATGTCCATGGCCATTCTGATACAATACAAGTACACACCTAGATTCTATGAATTATAGAGTAGTGGAGTGTGGAAGGACTGTGGGCAGGGTGGTCGGTTTCCGGGGTTTATAGAATAACTCCCCCCTGGGGGTTATTCGTAAGCCCCGAGGTGATATACTGGGGGTTTATGAGATGGGGGTTTATTTTCTCGCCCGCCTTCGGCGGGCGAGCGAGAATAGAATGAACCTGCGTATCCATGCTATGCGCGTGCACAACGGGCGTGTGACTTGCTTAGAGACAA
This sequence comes from Perkinsus marinus ATCC 50983, assembly GCF_000006405.1. Lineage (NCBI taxonomy): Eukaryota > Perkinsozoa > Perkinsida > Perkinsidae > Perkinsus > Perkinsus marinus. The sequence goes on along the minus strand of NW_003203580.1, from coordinate 489 downwards.
GTGAACCGTAACGGACTTATCGCAAGCGACACGACGCGGTGAACTCTCAAATCAGTGCGAATAGAACGACAAACGCGATTACCACGGTACCAGTGATAAGCTCTCAACCCATGCTATAACAGCACAGTAGAGATCTATTCACACCCAGATAAGTCATCCCATAAGGACTAATAACTCAAACCGTGCCCATTAACCGATATATAGCTACCATAGCGTACTAACAGTCTAAGGGAATCGATACAACTAGTAATACATCCCAGTACCAATGTATAACCGTATGACTGCTAGAGATACGGATAACCTTCATACCCACCATATGAAGTCCCTATCCAATCTGACAGTGATCCTGCAGAATCAACTGCCTATCGGAATACGGGTCGAGATACGACCGTAAGACTCCGAAACAATTGGATTAACAACACGTAAAAAAGAGACAGCCAGGGCATAAGCGCACGCCCGGCGTCACATCCGCACAGTATCGAACCCGCG
>NW_003215838.1:0-1062 GCF_000006405.1 Perkinsus marinus ATCC 50983 | reverse complement strand
AAGAATCTCAGCGACGAGATATTCTAGAACAGCGGCCAAATAGACTGGCGCTCCAGAACCGACGCGCTTAGCATAACGGCCCTTCTTCAGATACCTTGCGATACGGCCAACAGGGAACTGTAGACCAGCCTTGGCGGAGCGAGACTTGGCTCCACTGCCACTCTTCTTGCCAGCTTTGCCACGACCTCCTTTACCCTTTCCGGACATGGTTTTACTATCAAGGATTTAGTTTAAACGGATGATGGTCAGAGTTATGCACCACTGGTTGATGTGATATCGTACGCGATCTGATGGAAAAAACGTTAAATGTTTACGAACCGATGAATGGCGATTTCTAATTTTCGTCTTAAAATTACACCTATTTTTACGGAAGTTCGAATATTTAGATGGCGTTGAATAACGCCTTGTAATGCATGTTAGACTCAAGAGGCTTCTGATAGCTTACGATCTCTCGCCACGGATCCTCCTGGCGAGCTGCATATCCTTAGGCATGATAGTTACACGCTTAGCATGGATGGCACAGAGGTTGGTATCTTCGAAGAGACCCACAAGATAGGCTTCGGCAGCCTCTTGTAGAGCCATTACGGCGCTACTCTGAAACCTCAGATCAGTCTTGAAGTCTTGGGCGACTTCACGGACAAGCCTCTGAAATGGTAGCTTGCGAATAAGAAGGTCAGTGCTCTTCTGATATCGCCTAATTTCGCGAAGAGCAACTGTGCCAGGGCGATATCTATGAGGCTTCTTGATGCCGCCAGTGCTTGGAGTGGACTTGCGAGCTGCCTTGGAAGCGAGCTGCTTGCGAGGAGCCTTGCCACCGGTGGATTTCCTAGCTGTTTGCTTAGTTCTAGCCATTACGAAGATTACTCGGGTACGATGAAGATAAAGTAAGTGCAAGCTCAGGGGCTGCCATTTTTCTGCGCAAGAACTGATGGAAAGATCGTCAAATAACAAACTGGGCATTGTAGTATCAGATTATTGAGTATGAAGATATACCTGATCTGCATTCGAGCCCCTCACGCCCTTACTACTCTCTCCCCCGCAGTTCTAATATTACGGCTGAAT
>NW_003204843.1:0-939 GCF_000006405.1 Perkinsus marinus ATCC 50983 | reverse complement strand
AAAGGGTGGCTGAACCTGTCTGATATTCGCATGCGTTGAGACATTAAGGGGGTGGGGCCCTTTTTTCTCGATCACCCTGTACATGGGCATCGCTACGGCTTCTTTATGGGTTACGCTACACTTCGCATAACGTAAGTAGCTTACGGTTACGGTAAGGGCTTACGACTTTACGATTACTGGCGGTTCGGATTCAACCCAACCGCTGAGAGAGTAACATATGGTTTCGCATTGACCACTCGTCTTCCTTTGAAATTCCGTCTGTCTTACTCCCAGGCTTACCCGGGAGTTCCGGGCCGGAACTGCCAAGCCGGCGTCGTCTACGCACGCGCACTCATATGAATCAGACTTAGGCGACTTGAATCGCCAATAGCTGATCAGAGGCTGATGGAGCTGATCCTATTTTGCTGAGTCTTACTGACCTCTCAATCAGACTCATGTGGTAGTCTGAAGGAGAGGTTGGACTTATGTAACATGTGCAGTATTCGAACCACAATAAGGAAGAAACTCGAGGTATTCCGACCGAAAACATTCGTAGAGTAAGATATCCCCATTAAAGAATCTTAACAGAAAATCACATGCACACCACTCTCGAACATGCAACATCTTTATGGACAACACGCAGGCTGCGTGACGCAGCTTATTGATTGAGACATGAGGGTATCTACGTAATAGCTGATTGAGTACTAGGATCTCCGAAAGAGACGGGCGAGTGCGGAAGGGAGGACAGATGGTCGGCGACAGGGAGGGGATCGGATTGCGTGCCATTTCTCCATAGAAGCGATCTTCATCGTGGCTGGCTTCGCCTGTGTTGCAAACCCGATAGTCTGCTGTTCGTAGTCAACATACACATCACGTTGGGCGAAAAATGGCCCGCCTAGAATGAAGTTATCGAAAGAAGGAGCGGATCGGAGTCGGTCGGTCACTAGGAGACGACACCAT
>NW_003207656.1:0-1049 GCF_000006405.1 Perkinsus marinus ATCC 50983 | reverse complement strand
CTGCATACACGATGAGTGCTTGGTTCATGTTACGTATGAATGAGCTGGTATAGGTGGAGATCAACGATACCAACACAGATGAGGCCAGTGGTTGGGGTTATTGTGCTTATCCCCCAGAGCAAGACGGATCAGCAAGGCAACGCAGTCTACAGGAGTCACGATTGCTCATGTGGTGGGGACTATCGGCGCGAACTTATGTCCGATGCATACTACTGTAGTGTTACTACATTCCCGATCCTTCGACGAAGGCAGGAGGTTGCCAACCTCAGGTTGGGTATGAAGGAGGCGACAACTCTCCTTGGTTGTTCACATGAGATTCTCACGGTGAGAAGCTATGAAGCAGAGATCACTTTCTGAAGTCCTCCGATCTGGTCTGCAAGGCGTTGGTGTTACAGACAACTACAAGTATTTCTGGCAGATGTCGATCCGCAGCGATCGACCGGTACACCCAAGAAGCTATGATTCAGACCTATGGGTACCTATGCGAGTCGCGCCATAGCCGCTGCAAGCAGGGGCCCGCAGTATGTGGGAATGACCGAATCGCTACACGACGGGCTGCAGCGGCAACACTACGGTGACTATTTGGATCTGTGTGGTGACGGATTTCCCGATGACTACGTTATACCCAACATGGGCGAGTCAGTGAGTTCCGAACTACTATGAGTAAATGTGGCACTGGTGACGCCGGCGACGACGACCATGACGGAAGCACGTCATCGGCTATGTGCTGGAGCCTCCAGCCTGGAGGTCCGAACAGCTGGCGGCAACCGATCCTTGCGAGACCTGGTCACTCAGTTAGAGGCAGCGCTAACGTTTATTGGTATGGCTAGTCCCTCTCCTATGCCGATCCTCTGTGGGGTTTGGGTAGTTTCTGGTTGTCTGCATCTTGACGTGCGATCCTCAACTGTGTGAGGATGGCCGTCCGATGGCCACAGATGAAGTCGGCAGGCGGGACGAGTTGAGTTAACGAGTTTTTGGGTGGGAAGCTGCGATCGGGCCTGTATTTGCATGTTACCCTACACGAGCTTGTGGAGTGTAGAGTGGTGCAA
>NW_003209233.1:0-1264 GCF_000006405.1 Perkinsus marinus ATCC 50983 | reverse complement strand
ATAGATGGGCAGCGGAACGTTTTTTACGGTTTACGTTACGGCGTGCGTAACGTAAGCAGTTTACGGGTTACGCAAAGGCCTTACGACTTTACGGTTGGTGCTGAACTGCTTTTTTAGAATTGTGGCGGAAAGATTCGCTGTAATGCACTCCTCCATAGCTCAAATAGTTGTTAAGCTCATTTCTTGTGGCTCGGTCTCAACCGAACCGCTGAGAGAGTAACATTTGCTTTCGCATTTGCCACTCGTCTCCTTTGCAAATTCCGTCCGTCTCACTCCTAGGCTGGCCCGGAAGTGCCAAGCCGGCCTCATCTACGGATTTGCATTCACATGAAATAGATTTAGGCGACATGAATGGTCAATCCTCGTTTTGTCCTCTGCATCTCCGTAAGACCCGTTACGGCGCCGTAATTTTACGGTACGGGGCTTGAAGCGTAACCGTAAAATTGAGCCGTACCGGCCCGTAACGTAATTCTGCCCATCTATACAAGAAGGTGACGGATCGTCGATCACCGATATCCTTGGGCTCTCTCGCGTACTCCCGGACTGTATCGATGTAAACCAACCCGACCACCGTTCGCTCTGGGCTATCTCATTACTGTCATATTCATTCTGATTCGGTAATTGAGATATTACGATATGGTAGGATCCTCATCTCCTCCTTCTTGTGCGATTGTTCACGTGCACGTGGCGCCGAGCTTGTGCGACGTGACAGTTATACGTCACTGACCAAGTCAGGCTACGTCAGTCGGGATGACTCACTTCCACTCTCAGCTCTGTCTTAGCCGGAGTACACTTTTATCGATGGTATTTACGCTCACCCTGGTTAAACTGCTACTCCCCTCGCTGTCTGCTCTGTGGCTACCTCACGATCAAGGTGAGCACCTTTGCTTTGACGACGGAACCCTATGGATCTTACCTGGACATGTTCATTGCTCAACCGATTCAGGTGTGTATGCTCTGAGCATGATCGAGGATGCCACCTTGAGTCCCCAAGTCGAACCGGTCAGATGCTGGCCCGAAGTTAGGTGAGCCATCTCGGCACCTTATTTGCTACTTCGCATTTTTGAGGAACCTATATCCTTACTATTTTCAACTTCTATCAGACGTCCTCTCGTTGGTGTTCTGACTTTACCTTGTGGGGATCGTTGCATCTCTGGTGGCGGTGGCTACATCGCTGCGAGCTACGTCAAGTGGCTGGAAGCCGCAGGAGCTCAGTGGGGGAGTATGCATTGCAGTTGCGTCTGTGATTCGTACTGTTGGCCTC
>NW_003199559.1:0-2871 GCF_000006405.1 Perkinsus marinus ATCC 50983 | reverse complement strand
CCAACTCCTACTTCTAGTACCACTCCTACTACTACTATCATGCCACCACAGCCGAGTCCAACTCCTACTCCTAGTACCACTCCTACTACTACTACTATCATGCCACCACAGCCGAGTCCAACTCCTACTCCTAGTACCACTCCTACTACTACTATCATCCCACCACAGCCGAGTCCGACTCCCGCTGGTACTACGATATCATCACATCCAAGTCAGCCTCCTTCTACTACAACTGATCCAGCTAAGTCAAGCTCTACTGCTGTCTCTGCTGAGCTGGCAGAGTTAAGGTCTGACCTCAGAGCTCTCACTGCTCTTGTAGGTCGCTTGGTGGCTGCTCAAGCACCTACATCTTCGTCCCCTTCCCTTTACCCTACTCCCGCTGAGGAGGGTGTGGATGATGTTAAGGAATCATAGCAGCACCTATCATATCGTTTCTTGCGTTTGAGGTGTTAGTTGTGGGTATCGAACCTGGGTCTACCGATAGGAAATTCACACACTTACCATTAGCTAATTTAGTACTACTGAACCATCGATTCTACTAGGACAAGCTGTACCATCCAGTGCACCTCGGTACATTTCTTTCAAATACATTTTTGCCAAATACTCCTATATCGAGGTTGAAAGGCATCTGGGAGCTGGTCCATGAGTCTCAGGCTCTCCTTCCAGGCTGGTTCCAGCAGACCTATTCCCCAGCTATGTTTGGGCTGCTCAAACACAACGCCAGCAGGGTAGCAAGGATCTAGTAGGATGTCGAACAATTAGATAAGGTAGTCCAACTAGCAGAAAAGCATCCCTGTTTACCCAGACAGAGCTGCTATCTCCGAAAGAGGCACCCCAGGTTCGCAACCTGTGAAACCTCTGATCTGCGAGTTCGGGAGGGGCAGTGGTCGAAAACCACAACACGGAACCCGTAAACTGGGTCCGTGATTTGTAGCTTTCGGCAACTGCAAGGTGGATGATCTCTCGTGGCCGGTTTTCTAACGCAAACCAGGGCCGAGGTGAACAACTACCTCTCGCTAGACCTCGGTTAAATAAGGGAGATAAAAAAAAATATGAGCAAAGACCCGAGTATAGCTCGCGTTCTTTGTAGAGGCTGGCACGCTCTGGACATGCTCGAATGAAACGGGCAAGTTCTCGATCGCCTCAGCGCTGGGGGATCCGCACTATGATAGGGAAGTGTGACACCCAATTTCATCCTAGTTGGGTTCGTTGCACAGCAGCTGTGCAACGAATCCATTGACAGTGTCAATGGATGTCAATTTGACACCCACGTAGCTGCTACGTGGGTGTCAATGGAACAATGTCGAAGGTATTGGTAGGATCGAGCTTGATTGGACCGTTTTTGGATGATTATGGACCGACTAACCGCGATTGCTACCTCCTCCCGCACTCCATGGGATTTCATGCTTGCGAAAAGAGATGTTGAGGAAAGTCAATCAGTGGCAAGATTGCTAGATTTATAGCGGTTTCTCTATTCGCTCAGTTTCCTTCGCGTGTCACCGAATCCGTGATAGCTTGCGGGCTCTACCGCCGGGGTAGATTTGGTCGCATAAAGCGCAGTTGGGAAGTTGGGATTTGTCAACTTAGGCAGGTGCTCTCCTCACCGCTAATCTGAAGGCTTTTGGCAGTAATTTGCTGAGTCCTAATTATGTGTGGTATCTTCGCGTATTTGGGCGACAGACAGGCACTTCCTTGCCTAATCACGGCTCTCAAGCGATTGGAGTATAGAGGTTATGATTCAGCCGGGATTGGTATTCATAACGGTAAGCATATAAAGATATGTAAGAAGATTGGAAAGGTGGTAAACCTTGAAACTGCTTGTGGTGGTGTCAACAACCCGGAGTATGCCGGTACTATGGGTATTGCTCATACTCGTTGGGCTACCCATGGCGCTCCCACCGACGCCAACGCTCATCCTCACTTTACTGAGGATCATAAGGTTGCTGTGGTCCATAATGGTATCATTGAGAACTACGCCAGTCTTCGTGAGGAGCTTATCAAAAAAGGGTATCATTTCACCTCAGAGACCGACACTGAGCTTCTTGCTCACCTGGTTGCTGATGTCCGTAAGCAGATGGGCCCTGACCCTTCATGGTCTGTTATTGTCTCGTGTGCATTAAGCATTGTGACGGGTGCCTACGGCGTTGTCTTTATATTCGAAGACGAGCCTGGCCTCATGGTCGGTGCTCGCAAGGGTTCCCCCCTTATTTTAGGCGTTGGTGAAGGCGAATTTATGCTTGCTTCCGATGGATCAGCTGTAGTTGAGTACACAAAAGATGTGGTTTTCATCAGAGATGGAGAGCTTGTCGAAGTGCGCAAGTCCGGTTATCGCTTGAGGACAATTGAAGGCATCAGCGCCAGAGGGATGTCTATTGACGAGGACGTTACCAACCCCTTGGTTCAGCTGGAGGTGTCTCTCGAGCAAATTGAGAAAGGTGGTTATCCTCATTTCATGATTAAGGAGATCATGGATCAGCCTAACTGCATCCGCAACACATGCCGCGGGAGGCTCTATCAACCAATGCAAGAGCAAGAAGGCGATAGCCCTCCAAAATGGGATATTAAGTTGGGTGGTCTCAGCACTAAAGTTCAAGGGACAGATAGAACTGCCTTAGAGACCATCGCTAGTGCCGATCGTATCATCATCTGTGCCTGTGGTACTTCGTGGCACTCCGGCCTTATTGGAGAGTACCTTATCGAACAGCTAGCTCGTATTAATGTTGAAGTTGAGTATGCTTCTGAGTTCCGCTATCGCAACCCTCTTCTCACTTCAAAGGATGTCGTTGTTGCTATTTCCCAGTCTGGTGAAACTGCCGATACGCTCGAGGCTATCCGTATTGCTAAGTCAAATGGTGCACTATCTATCGGTAT